>NC_134590.1:1097500-1272500 GCF_037038515.1 Microtus pennsylvanicus | reverse complement strand
AAAATTAATTCCTGTTGATTGATTTTTATGCTAGTTTTAGAAATATAGTCAATTTATATATAATTTTCTTAATCCAACAATATTATTTTTCTTATACTTTACGGGAAATTGCTTTATTTCAGTCAGAATTTCTTAAGAACATACTCTGGGCACAAGGAGAAGTTCCCAGAGGGAGGATTTGCAGAACACCCATAGTGACAGAGATAAAACAAGTTGTTTGTTAAAAGTTCACTAGTAGGCTGTGGAGGAAGGGGTACCCTCATCCATTGCTGGTGGGAATGCAATCTTGTGCAACCACTGTGGAAGTCAGTGTTTCGGTTTCTCAGGAAATTCGGGATCAACCTACCCCTGGACCCAGCAATACCACTCTTGGGAATTTACCCAAGAGATGCTCTATCACATGTCAAAAGCATTTGTTCAACTATGTTCATAGCAGTATTATTTGTAATAGCCAGAACCTGGAAACAACCTAGATGCCCTTCAATGGAAGAATGGATGAAGAAAGTATGGAATATATACACACTAGAGTACTACGCTGCGGTAAAAAACAATGACTTCTCGAATTTTGCATGCAAATGGATGGAAATAGAAAACACTATCCTGAGTGAGGTATCCCAGACCCAAAAAGAAGAACATGGGATGTACTCACTCATAATTGGTTTCTAGCCATAAATAGGGGTCACAGAATCTACAATTGGCGAACCTAAAGAAGCTAAGTAAGAAGGTGAACACAAGGAAAAACATATCGTTATCCTCTTGGATAAGGGAAGTAGACAAAATTGCCGGGGAGAAAAGTGGGATCTTGGGGGTGGGGTGGGAAGGGGGTAAGGGGAGATGGGGAGAGAAAAGGTAGAAGGGAAGGAGGGGGGACTTGGGGAAATAGGAGGATCGGGATAAAGGAAGGTTGGATAGGGGAGCACGGAACCACAATCCTTAGTTAAGGGACCCACTTTAGGGTGGGCAGGAGAATTGACCCTAGAGGGGCTCCCAGGTGCCCAAGCTGAGGTCCCCAGTTAGTTCCTTGGGCAGCTGAGGATAGGGAACCTGAAATGACCCCATCCTAGCGCAATACTGACGAATATCTTGCATATCATCTTAGAACTTTCATCTGGGGATGGATGGAGATAGAGACAGAGACCCACACTGGAGCACTGGACTGAGCTCCCAAGGTCCCAATGAGGAGCAGAAGGAGGGAGAACATGAGCAAAGAAGTCGGGACCACGAGGGGTGCACCCACCCACTGAGACAGTGGAGCTGATCTACTGGGAGCTCACCAAGGCCAGCTGGACTGTTACCAGAAAAAGCATGGGATAAAACTGGACTCTCTGATCATGACGAACAATGAGGGCTGATGAGACGCCAAGGACAATGGCACGCAGTTTTGATCCTACGCAATCTTCTGGCTTGGTGGGAGCCTAGCCAGTTTGGATGTTCACCTTCCTAGATATGGAGGGAGGGGGGAGGACCTAGGACTTACCACAGGGCAGGGAACCCTGACTGCTCTTTGGACTGGAGAGAGAGGGGGAGAGGAGTGGGGGGAAGGGGAGAGGGGTGGGAGGAGGGGGAGAAGAGTGGGAGGAGGGGGAGGGAAAGGGGAGGCTGGGAGGAGGTGGAAATTTGTTTTTTTTTTTCTTTATTCTTTTATCAATAAAAAAAATGTTAAAAAAAAAAAGTTCACTAGTAGAGTTCAAGGCATACATAGATCCTGATCACCCTCAAATATTACCAGTCATAAAATCTAACGTTGATAGGAGCGGCCCTGATGTGCCCAAGGAAATGGAACAGAACCACATGTGAATCTGTCAAATTTGTTTTCAGTTCTGTTTCCTCTTCACTAGGAATATTCACTCTAACTACCGGCAGGAAGTTATTTCACCAAACACTCAGCCTCAACCGAAGGATGCAAGGCCAGGAAAGGGTAATGTCCACACTTGTTCCTTTGAGGTTTAGATTCATCTAGTGGTCAAGGAGTTTCCTTTTTTCATTTTAAAAAGCAAATCAAGTTTATGCTATCCTTTCAAATCTCATTATGGTGAATAAATATTATTTTACAAATATTCAAAACAAGAAACACAGTTTTATCTGTATTGCTGAATACACAGCATGAGAAAAGAGTAAAGACCCGGAAATCAACCTATGCTGCACTAACAACAGAATAGGTTAAATAATAAGTTAGTGTAAGAGCCAATCAAATTCTGAGACATTTCCATTGGCTAAATGTTAGAGATTCTAGGTGCCAGTTTAAAAGGCTAAGAAATCTGTTGAACTGATATGAGGCAAGTATCCTTTTTTGTAATCTCAGTAAGAACACCATGAAGGGGGAGAAGACCTTCCTCCACCCAACGGCAACACCACAAATCCAGTCAGTTAGGGGTGCAGAAATTTTAATATAACTGCAGAATATTGAAGACATGGGTAACAGCCAAGTGTTTTCAGATCACAATTAAGAAAATAAGATACATGCCAGGAATTGATCATTTTAAGTTATTAAAGTTTAAGGCAAGTCCTTAATATTTGAACATAAAAATCCTTGCTTAAAAAGGCACTCTTTTGAGCTGCTCATAACTATGTCATAAATTCAGACAGCGTCCAGGCTGAAAAGGTCAGTGATAAGTGTTACATCAAGAGAGGAAGGAAGAAGAAGACACTTATCGCTCACCTCATGAGTCAGCTCTGCTATCTGATCCTTCAGCTCCCGAATGCACTGGCTGGAATCGGCCCTGCTAAGCTGCCCTTGGAGCTTGCCCTCTTCTTTCTGTTTTGTGACAATAGAAACAAAGCAAAATCAGAATCAGCAACAATTTTCACATCAAGAACTAAAATGTTTTAAGCAGAACATGTCCTGGACTTGTTCACAGGTCTCCATATTTACTTACATTTTTACTTTAATTTCTGCTAACTCTACTGGGGACTACAATAGAAGGGAGCTCATGAAATGTGCTCCAGCCCTTTGTACTTACATCCAAGTTAATGATTCTGTTCCTAAATTATTTTTCTTTTTTTTTATTGAGCTTTACATTTTTCTCTGCTCCCCTCCCTTAAATTCTTATTATATTTTTAGCTACATCTGATTTTTTGATCATCCCACATTTTATACATAATAAAACTGATTATTTACAATTTATATTTATCTGTGCATGTCTGTATGTGAGTCCATAAATATAATTACAAGTGTCTATCAAGTCCAAAAGAGGTTGTTGGATCCCCTGGAGCTGGAGTTACAGGTGGTTGTGATCTACCATGGGGGTGCTGGGAACAGAACTCAGGCCCTCTGCAAGGCTGTGTGTGCTCTTAACCACTGAACCAACTCTCTTCGCTCCTAAAGTTTGTTTTTAAACTTGTTTTGGTTTTACATATTTCTCATTGCACAAAATTAAAACAAATTGAAATGAACAATTTATACATAATTCAAAATTCCAAGGACAATAAAGTTAAATATTTTGCTTGCAGCCTTCAAAATGTATCCTTGTGTGCACAGACATATATGAACATTTCATACATACAGCTACAGATTCATGTATCCTTGTGTGCAGACACATATGAACATTTCATACATACAGCTACAGATTCATGTATCCTTGTGTGCACAGACACTTATGAACATTCATACATACAGCTACAGATTCATGTATCCTTGTGTGCACAGACACTTATGAACATTTCACACATACAGCTACAGATTCACGTATCCTTGTGTGCACAGACACTTATGAACATTTCATACATACAGCTACAGATTCATGTATCCTTGTGTGCACAGACATGACGGAGGAAGGTCATTGGTTAATTAAATAAAGAAACTGATTGCCCTGGTAGGTTAGAACATAGGTGGGTGGAGTAAACAGAACAGAATGCTGGGAGGAAGAGGAAGTGAGCTCAGAGACGCCATGCTCCTCTCTCCCGGGCAGACGCTATAGCTCTGCTCTCTGAGGCAGATGCATGCGATGAAGCTCGGACCCAGGATGGACATAGGTTAGAATCTTCCTGGTAAGCGCACCTTGGGATGCTACACACATTATTAAAAATGGGCTAGTCCAGGTATGAGAGTTAGCCAAGAAGAGGCTAGATATAATGGGCCAAGCAGTGTTTAAATGAATACAATTTGTGTGTTGTTATTTCGGGGCATAAGCTAGCCAGGCGGCTGGGGTGCTGGGGACGCAGCCCCGCAGCTCCTATTACAACAGAATGGTGCCCAGACGTGTGGACAGTTGAATCCACTGAAAGCCTGAGAAAGCTTGGGAAAGAGTAAAGCATGTTTTCTTGGTAGCAACAATTTCTCGGGTCTACTCTGCTTGCTAGAGGCAAGCAAGTGCTATCATCTAAAAGAGGCTTCCTGACTCAGCTTTAACGGCAAAACCGTGCAGCTCATTAAGAGGTCCTGCCACAAAACACTTAAACGGTATTGACGAAAAGCTGAACGCATGCTTTTCGGTTTTCAGCCATAGCAGGAAAAAAGCTGCACCGTTTAAAAATGCCGGCTTTCTGGGCTGTCCTGCCAGGGCAAACTCTGACTCTTTTACGCAGGCAGTTCGTGCGGTTTGCAAGCACAGGCTGCTGAAGCTCGCTTGCTGGCAGGGACCTTGAATTGCCATAGAGTTGTGGCAGTAAACATGGCTACAGCCAGTACTTCAGCCATGAGGCTGGAAAGCTAAGGAATGGGCTGGATCTAGCTGCCAAAGCCACAGCTTTAATCCCACCCATATTGCTCAGTAATTTAAAGGCTCATGTGGTCAGAAAAAGAGAGATATACAGTAAAGAGAGATTCAAAGACAAAGAAAATTTCTAAATGGTTTACAGTGTGTTAAAAATATATGCAAGCTAAAAGTAAAAAGTTCTTAAAAGTAAAAAAACGGAAGAAAGAGGGTAGTTGGGTGTGGTAGTACACACCTTTAATCCCAACACTTGGGAGGCGGATTGACTTCTGTGACCTCTAGGTGTGGTAGCATACACCTTTAATCCCAATGCCTAGGAGGCAGAGACAGGCGGGTCTCTGAGAGTTCAAGGACAGCCTGGTCTACAGAGTTATTCCAGGTCAAAGATACAGAGAACCTGTCTCAAAAAGCAAAAAGTTAAAAGTAAAAATAAATGAAATAGAGGTTACAACAAAGCTGCACAAAGATGGAAAATACACAGAGAATTTTAATACTGTATGCTATTATGCTCTGTTTGAATTGTTTGAATGCTGAGGAAGGAGCAACAGCTGCTAAAAGATATTTGTTTATAAATGCTGCTGAACTAATCCAACATAGATATTTTGAAAATGCCTTGACTTTGAAATTTGGATCTAAGGACATGATGCTTTGGAAAGGAGTTTCTTATTTTGTTTTCACAGAGGGTGAGAGTCTGTGGATTGCTTCTATCCCAATATGGTATGATGGACCATGCCCTCCTGAAGGGTTGCTGTGAACACCTTCAGAAAATTCCTTCGCTCAACTGCCAACTGAGATGAAACTAGTACACAGGTTATACCATGAAAGACCTAATTAATAGCGCCCCCATTCAGCAGGAAGCAGTTTGGAGAGAAAAAACTGCACCCATGTTCCCAAATATTGCTTATAAATGTTCTTTTACATTTAAAAGGGGAGATGATATAGGTATGAATAATTTGCATTGATATGGATTTTGCTTTAGTGATTTAAATTTAAGGTCAATTTTGTTATATGTATATGTATTTCTGATATTAAGATATTCTGATTGTGTAGTTCATTTAAAAATGTAATGTATATAGGTTGTTAATAGATAATCAAAATAATCAAGTTTGTAGTCATGTTAGTTAGATTTTCTAGATGTACATAGATATATTTTAGATAGGCATTCTTCATATTTTTCAAAGATTATAGAATATGGCATTTTAAATGTTTTAATAACTTAGGGTTTTTCATGACAATGAGACACTCTGCTCCTGGCAGCACCAATCTACTTCAAGAGAAAGATGGGCATTGAAGAGGATCCTTATGGAGTTTGATAGCCATTTGGGCAAGAAACTGCTCTTGCCTGGACTGTTGCATAAACTGGAAACAGAGAACCTGCAGAGAGAGGACTACTGAACTTGCCTTTTGGGGTTCCTGATTCATGAAGGAGTCTGCGAGACATTCTGTAGGACACAGCAGATAGTGACTGGACTGCCTTTGAAATTTCCTGCTTCATGGAAACGTCTCTGGATACTATGGGCCTGTAGGCCGAAGATGGATGCCCCGATGGTACAGAGGAACTTTGGGTGACTGTTCAGGCAGCAAAATGTCTCTGTCATTTCTAGAGTTTTGAAAGTTGCTTATTTCTTGTGTACTTAGGTAATATTATATCCTTCTGGAGTCTTTGATGCAGTTGAAGAATAGATAGATAGTTAAGTTGTTTTCCTTTGTTATGATGAAGATAAAATAGATGTAAATATAACTGTTTTGTTATATGTAATTTTGCTATGTTAAAGTTAAAGCCTTCCTTTTTTGTTTAAACAGAAAAAGGGGAAATGATGGAGGAAGGTCATTGGTTAATTAAATAAAGAAACTGCTTGCCCTGGTAGGTTAGAACATAGGTGGGTGGAGTAAACAGAACAGAATGCTGGGAGGAAGAGGAAGTGAGCTCAGAGACGCCATGCTCCCCTCTCCCGGGCAGACGCTATAGCTCTGCTCTCTGAGGCACACGCGATGAAGCTCCGACCCAGGATGGACATAGGCTAGAATCTTCCTGGTAAGCGCACCTTGGGATGCTACACACATTATTAAAAATGGGCTAGTCCAGGTATGAGAGTTAGCCAAGAAGAGGCTAGATATAATGGGCCAAGCAGTGTTTAAAAGAATACAGTGTCCGTGTAATTATTTTGGGGCATAAGCTAGCAGGCGGCCGGGGTGCTGGGGACACAGCCCCACCGCTCAAATTACAACACAGACACATGTGAACATTTCATACATACAGCTACAGATTCATATATCCTGTGTGCGCACACACATATGAACATTTCATACATACAGCTACAGATTCATGTATCCTTGTGTGCACAGACACTTATGAACATTTCATACATACAGCTACAGATTCATGTATCCTTGTGTGCACAGACACTTATGAACATTTCACACATACAGCTACAGATTCATGTATCCTTGTGTGCACAGACACTTATGAACATTTCATACGTACAGCTACAGATTCATGTATCCTTGTGTGCACAGACACTTATGAACATTTCATACATACAGCTACAGATTCATGTATCCTTGTGTGCACAGACACTTATGAACATTTCACACATACAGCTACAGATTCATGCTTAAAATAGAAATTTAAAACATAGCTCATACTCTATGTTTACTAAACTTATTTAATATTTCAAATAGATTGTATTATTAAATATTTTTAAAACATGGTATTTGATCATTTATAAATGTTTAAACTAATCACTTTTTTATTCATTCCACTTTTTAAACATTTTAAAGGCACAGAAGAAAAAACCAGCATAGGCAACAGAAAATGACCGGTGAACGTTGCATCGGCCTTCAGGGTGCTCATGGCTGTCCTTACTCCTTGGATCCACACTAACTCTTCCTCTTCAAAGTAGGGGAGCAGAGCACAGGGGAGCACGCAGGAAGGAAGAGTGCACTGGGGCCGGAGCTCACTGATGACAGACACTACAGAGGAAGCAGTCTCCATCCCAATCCCAGCAGCACTGGAGATGAACTTGTAACAGTCACTCAGTAGGTGTCTTAAGCAATCCTCTGGTGTGTGGCTAACTTTCCTATCCTATCCTATCTATAATCTTGATTAAATGAGAAGTGAACTCCCTTGCCAGGAAGACGTGGGCTGTTATAACATTCAACACAAATAGGATGATCAACCCAGGATAAGCTCTACGGTGCAGAGCAGAGACCTCGGGTTTGGGGGCAGAACAGCAGTTTATGCCACACTCGTCTATGGGCGGGGGGGGGGGGGTACTGCAATGCAGACAGGGACGCCCGTTTAAAACAACGGAGTCCAAAGGTGGTTAAGGGTTTAGCTAAAAATAAATTTCCTAGAGCAGTGGATTTTTCTGGAGGAAAGATGGTCCTGATGAAAAAGGGACATCTGAGAAGCTTTACGATAAAAAGGCAGAGGAATGGAGGCATGCCTCCGTGGTCAAGAGTACTTCTTCTTGCAGAGGACTGTGGTTCGATTCTCAGTACCCACATGGTGGCTTACAATCCCCTGTAACTTCAGTTCCAAGGAATCTGACACCCTTTCTGATCTCTGCAGGCACCATGCAAACATGTGGTCTACTACACACTTACATACTTACATAGATGCAAAACACTCATAAAATAAAAATAAGTAAGTCTAAAACAAAAATTTAAATAAAAACTATTTTTGTGAAAAAAGAGCCATCCAAAATACATATGAACTCCCCTCAAACCAACCAACAAAGGCTGAAGATAAACCTCAGTGGTGTTGTGCTTGCCTAGCACAAGTGAGGTCCTAGGTTTGGTCCTCAGTACCACAAAGCAAACACACATGTCCCTTACACGTGTACTTACTAGATAAAAGGAATTTCTAGGGGGGGACCCCTCTATTCAATTAAGTCTGATGCTATAATGGACTAGGGAATAACATTTAGATTTAAATTTGAATTGCAACATGAGTAACAACTGTTAGGCATGAAGGGTAAACTGGGGTGGGGGGAGATGGCTGAGCAGCTCCAACAGGAGCCCAGAACACTTGTCAGCAGCACACCAGTCCTGCACACACACAGTCCTGCACACACACAGTCCTGCACACACACAGTCCTGCACACACACAGTCCTGCACACACACACCCAGAACACTTGTCAGCAGCACACCAGTCCTGCACACACACAGTCCTGCACACACACAGTCCTGCATACACACAGTCCTGCACACACACACAGTCCTGCACACACACACAGTCCTGCACACACACAGTCCTGCACACACACACAGTCCTGCACACACACACACAGTCCTGCACACACACACACAGTCCTGCACACACACAGTCCTGCACACACACAGTCCTGCACACACACAGTCCTGCACACACACACAGTCCTGCACACACACACAGTCCTGCACACACACACAGTCCTGCACACACACAGTCCTGCACACACACACAGTCCTGCACACACACAGTCCTGCACACACACACAGTCCTGCACACACACACAGTCCTGCACACACACACAGTCCTGCACACACACAGTCCTGCACACACACACAGTCCTGCACACACACACAGTCCTGCACACACACACAGTCCTGCACACACACACAGTCCTGCACACACACAGTCCTGCACACACACACAGTCCTGCACACACACACAGTCCTGCACACACACACAGTCCTGCACACACACACAGTCCTGCACACACACAGTCCTGCACACACACACAGTCCTGCACACACACAGTCCTGCACACATACACACACCTGCACACATACACACACCTGCACACACACACACAGTCCTGCACACACACACAGTCCTGCACACACACACAGTCCTGCACACACACACAGTCCTGCACACACACACAGTCCTGCACACACACACACACAGTCCTGTACACACACACAGTCCTGCACACACACACAGTCCTGCACACACACACAGTCCTGCACACACACAGTCCTGCACACACACACAGTCCTGTACACACACACAGTCCTGTACACACACACAGTCCTGCACACACACACAGTCCTGCACACACACACAGTCCTGCACACACACACAGTCCTGCACACACACACAGTCCTGCACACACACACAGTCCTGCACACACACAGTCCTGCACACACACACAGTCCTGCACACACACAGTCCTGCACACACACACAGTCCTGCACACACACACACAGTCCTGCACACACACACACAGTCCTGCACACACACAGTCCTGCACACACACAGTCCTGCACACACACACAGTCCTGCACACACACACAGTCCTGCACACACACACAGTCCTGCACACACACACAGTCCTGCACACACACAGTCCTGCACACACACACAGTCCTGCACACACACAGTCCTGCACACACACAGTCCTGCACACACACAGTCCTGCACACACACACAGTCCTGCACACACACACAGTCCTGCACACACACACAGTCCTGCACACACACACAGTCCTGCACACACACAGTCCTGCACACACACAGTCCTGCACACACACAGTCCTGCACACACACAGTCCTGCACACACAGTCCTGCACACACACAGTCCTGCACACACACAGTCCTGCACACACACAGTCCTGCACACACAGTCCTGCACACACACAGTCCTGCACACACACACCTGTCAAAGACCCTGCCTGAGTATCAGGATTCAATATTCCACCTCAGGAGCTATCACTGATATTTTAAAAGTGGAAACAAAGAAATGCCCCAAATGCTATTTAATGACAAATGTGTAAATTTGTCATTAAGTAAATAAACCTATAAACTCTTGATTTTTAATGTCCTACAAACAGGCTTTCAGTTAAATATTACTCCAAAGCATCTTTAGCAAAGACCCTCTTTCAGTGTAAGAGCATAATATATATTCACATATGTATTGAAGAACTATAATATATTCTGAGAATTACATATTAACAACACTGTGAAAACAATTCATTCAATTACCTAATGTTTAAGTCTTTTCCAAGTATTTTATGGCTTCCTACTTTCGGGCAGTGTCATATGTTTGTTTCTGATAAGCAGGGGAAAGTGTCAGCTACACTAATAAATCTGCCAGAGACTTGCATTCTTGAGGTTTTCTTTTGGTCCAGCTGATAACAACAGATTGCCAGTTCACTGGTTTACTAAAGAAAGAGCTCAACACTCCAGGAATGCGCTAAGGAGACCTTGCACACACACCTTTTTTTTTTTTTTTTTTTTTTTTTTTGGTTTTTCGAGACAGGGTTTCTCTGTGACTTTGGAGCCTGTCCTGGAACTAGCTCTGTAGACCAGGCTGGTCTCTAACTCACAGAGATCCGCCTGCCTCTGCCTCCCAAGTGCTGGGATTAAAGGCGTGCGCCACCACCGCCCGGCGCACACACACCTTTTGTCAGAGCACAAAGGTATAAAGTGGTATTCGTTAACAGGCACAGATGCACATCCTGTTAGCTTTGCCATGAGAATATCTACATCAGGATTTGCGCTAAGCCTTAAGTCAAAGAGTCAACAAATCAGATTGCTAATAATGTGAGCGCTTCGGTGTCCAGGAGCAAAAAATAATAAAGCTTACTTTGAAATGCATCAAAAAATAAGGTTAGAATGATGGATAAATGAATATCTGGTAAAGCAACAGAAAAATTAAGTAAACAAAATATTAACAGGATGGAGACAGTGACTTACGTGTGCTAATTACGCAATGCCTTCACTGTTTGTACATGTTCATAACACTTGGAGGAAAGAAATCACACTAACGCAGAACAATTCGCTCCCCTTTTCTCCACACCACTTGCTAAAAAAGTACACATGGTTCGCAGCTAGAAGCAAGGGCATCCTTAGTGTAAGAGCAACCGGGGCTGAACAGACCCTGCCATAGGGGTGGGGGCTTAATGCAGCTCAGAAAGCATGCTGGGGGAGGACTTGAGATAGATTCCCCAGCACAAACACAAAATAAATACAAATCTGCATCTTGTTCCATTAATGAATACGACTTTCATTGTATTTCCCTAGGAATTTAAAATGAAAAACAGTAAGATTAAGTTATCCCTTTTCTAAACTGCTTGTTTAGAGAAGTGTTTTATAGTTCAGTTTTTGAAATTTTTGCATATGTATAATGAGAAGTCTTTGAAACAAACCCCAATCCACAACATAAAATGTATTTTTACAACCTTTATACTTTGGTTTATTTCTATACAACAGGCGACCGAGCCTGTGCCTCACACATCAGAGGTGGCTTAGCATTAACCTCCTCCGCAGACACTCATTTTCATTTTGAGACGGGATTGGCTAAGTGATGTGGACTGGACCCGGCTTACTCTGTGGCTCAGGCCTGCAGCTGGTCATCTCCAGCCTAGTCTCCTCCGTGCTGTGGCTCCAGAGTGCACAGCACACCTCACTCACGTACACGCTATAACCTCACTGTTCACATATGCAGGAGTGCACACACCTCACTCACGTACACGCTATAACCTCACTGTTCACATATGCAGGAGTGCACACACACCTCACTCACGTACACGCTATAACCTCACTGTTCACATATGCAGGAGTGCACACACACCTCACTCACGTACACGCTATAACCTCACTGTTCACATATGCAGGAGTGCACACACACCTCACTCACGTACACGCTATAACCTCACTGTTCACATATGCAGGAGTGCACACACACCTCACTCACGTACACGCTATAACCTCACTGTTCACATATGCAGGAGTGCACAGCACACCTCACTCATGTACACGCTATAACCTCACTGTTCACATATGCAGGAGTGCACACACACTTCACTCACGTACACGCTATAACCTCACTGCTCACATATGCAGGAGTACACACACCTCACTCATGTACACGCTATAACCTCACTGTTCACATATGCAGGAGTGCACACACACTTCACTCACGTACACGCTATAACCTCACTGTTCACATATGCAGGAGTGCACATACACCTCACTCACGTACACGCTATAACCTCACTGTTCACATATGCAGGAGTGCACACACACCTCACTCACGTACACGCTATAACCTCACTGTTCACATATGCAGGAGTGCACACACACCTCACTCACGTACACGCTATAACCTCACTGTTCACATATGCAGGAGTACACACACCTCACTCACGTACACGCTATAACCTCACTTCTCACATATGCAGAAAATACTTTTCAATCAAATTACATTAGATTGAGACCTGTCAAGAGGTCACATGTGGAATTTTCCATTTGCTGCACTGTGTCATCTTCAAAAAAGTTTATTTTAGATTTTCAGATTAGAGATATCCAACCTGTATCACATGCCCAGAATAAGAAGATACAGTGTAAAACTTCACCAAAAGTTTTAAAAGTCACACTGTTTGAGCAACCACTGAACCAATCTCTGCCAACCAATGTGATGAACGTGTCTGCTAGACTCTAGCAGCCTAGCTACGAGGTTAGGATGTGATGAAGCCAATCACACTCACTGCCCTCCAACATATCACAGAGATGAAGGTGACAGCCTACCCTAAACTAGATTCTGGGGGCTGGGTGTGCAGCTCACTGCTGGGTGTGCATCTAGCTCAAGCTTCAGAACTGTGTTTTAAGAAAAAGCAACAAACTCTACACAGTAAATTTTAATTTCTTAATTTATATAGTTTAGTCATCATACAGGTTGGGTATTCCTAATTTAAAAACCCAAATGCTCCAAAACTGGCCCCTTTGAACGCTGCCATGACGCTACAGGTGGGAATGCCCTGTGTGGATGACGGACACTCATCTGCTCATGGATGCGAAGCTCAACTAGAAAAGCAAAGAAAGCAGAGCCTACAGAACCATGGTTAACAGCAACTGGGATCCGTAGTCAAAGATCCCTGAAGTGATGTGGGTTCCCCTCTGTATGCTGGGCCTTGGACCTACAGCAGGGCAGAACAGAGCTAGGCAAAGAAAACTACTGAATGCTGGGAAGAGGAAGGCGGAGTTTGGAGATGCCAGAGGGGAAAGACGCGAGTTGCCAGCTTGAACCTTGCCGGTGAGGTGAGCCACAGCCACGTGGTGATACACAGATTAATAGAGATGGTTTAAATTAGGATGTAAGCGTTAGCCAATAGAAACTAGAGCTAATAGGCCAAGCAGTGATGTAATTAATACAGTTTCTAAGTGACTATTTCGGGAGTCTGGGTGGCTGAAGAAGAACGAGCAGCCTCCTACAACACCGAAGTGCAATCTACTTCTAAGACTTAGGAGTTAATCCTTATTATAACTCCTATTACTTAAGCCAATTTAGGTTGGATTTTCTTTTAGCCACAATAAAAAATATACACTCTAAATAAATATTCTCAAATTACTGTTAGTAACAGAATGCTTTCTTCCAATTCTGCTGCAGTTTCATGTCACATTGTTCCATATTGGTCTCAGCTGGTTGATCCCTCTCTCCAAGAGTTTAGATCACTTTTGAACTCAAATCTCTTTCATACTTAACTCAGCTTTTGACAAGGTTTCTCTGTGTAGTCCTGACTGGTCTAGAAATCACTCTGTAGACCAGGCTGGCCTCAAATTTACACAGACCCACCTGCCTCTGCCTCCTGAGTTCTGGGATTAAACGTGTGACCCACCCCGCCAGTTTAGAAAATATTATTTAAGTTTGATATGAAGAACTAAAAAAACTATTTAAGATCTAAGAAAAGTCCACATATGTGAATCCTGTGACTAAAAATTAATACTCTAAAGAATGAAGAAAAATCAAATATTTGATAAACAAAGTAATTCTATGGACATACAAAAGCGTGTTTGTGTGTATGACAGGGAATGAAGGGGACTGTCGGACAGTGCAGCACACCAACGTGTCCCGGATGGTTACTGTTCTCAGGGTGACACTTGTGTTCACCGGACAGCTGCTGGCGACCTCAGTCACACCCAGTTATTTTGTCCCCTCATCACGGAAGCTCACTCAGAGGAAGCATCGGGAAGAGACAGACTATGCTAAGGATAGATTACAGAAGCTCACTCAGAGGAAGCATCGGGAAGAGACAGACTATGCTAAGGATAGATTACAGAAGCTCACTCAGAGGAAGCATCGGGAAGAGACAGACTATGCTAAGGATAGATTACAGAAGCTCACTCAGAGGAAGCATCGGGAAGAGACAGACTATGCTAAGGATAGATTACAGAAGCTCACTCAGAGGAAGCATCGGGAAGAGACAGACTATGCTAAGGACGTATCACTCTCTGGCGGCTTACTAGAAAACATCAGCAGCTGCTGGTTCCCTAGAGAGGGGAAAACACGCATATGCAGTCATGTGTCAGGTCAGGCAGAGGGAGAACCTTTACTCAGAGACAGCTTCACCTGTACCTGTTGTACACCAACACATCACCAAGATTAAAATCAAATGTGTGCATCGAGCCATGCTGAAAAGAATGTTTTAAGGTAACAAGAGTTTGCACATCAACTAAGAGACAGCATCGAGCTGTTCCGACAGTGGCTGGAAAAAGTGAGTTTTGTGCGTTTAGACCTAAGTAAAACTGGGAAAGCGAGAGAAAGAAAAGACAGGCCCTCAGACTTGTTCCAGTCTAGAAATTTAGCCAGACCGATTTTTCAGATAAATTTCATGGGGTATGCCTAAAAGAACATTCTTGTTTGTTTCTTTATCTGTTTCAATGTTGGTTAAAACTTACCCTATCTTGCCACAGGAAGGGTACTTCCTTAGACAGGAAGATAGCTGATTTTAAAAAGCCATGTTTCAATCTAAAAGTTTTAAAATATTCTACACAATCAGATCAACAAGTTTTGTTTTGAGATTTTGACCCATTAGAGCTCATAATTGACCCACTAGATCCAATAGCCCAGGCAGCAAGGCACCTCGTCTCTCACATTTGCCCGAATTTCCCCCTGTTTCAAACCAAAGTAGTGGCTATCATGACATTTACTATCACATCCTTGATTATGCACTGAGGATAAGGAACTGTTCTATATAACTTGGCCTACAAACATTACAAATGTCTAAATTAACAGTAATTCCATAAACCATCAAACCTAATCAACTCCCTTAAAGGATTGGAAAGACTGAAAATGCCTCGTTACCGTCTAGAGACAAATCCAAGTTTGTGATTACAACAGGAACTTTACTACTTTTAGCCTCGTTTTATCTACAATAATCCCTCTACATATTTAATTAATAACTTTCAAAAGAGTCAAAATGCAAACCTATGCATTGTTCAGTCAAGAGCACTCTGAACTCTAATAAAACTCCAAATAAAATACTGTTTTAAAGTCATCTTTCAACACAAAGAGAAACCATAGTAAACCAAATATAGTGTCTACTGCATGGCAGGTACTCAAAAAAACCAACCAAACAAACAAACAAAAAAGATTGTTACCTGGGCATGGAAGCAATGGATATAATCTCAGCGTTCAGAAGACTGGGTATAGGCATTCAGAATTAAATTGGACAAAACTCTAACTTATGTATCTATGGGCTTTTGTTTTGTTTCGTTTTGTTTTTGAGACAGGGTCTTATTATATAGCCCTGGCTATTTTAGAACTTGCTTATGCAGAACAGACTAACCTCAGATTTACAGAGATCAGCCTGCTGCTGCTTTCTACGTGCTGGGATTAAAGATATGGTCACCACGCTGGACAACAGCTAGTTCTTAAAAAGATAATTCAAATACTGATAAGGGCCTATACAATATAATACACAGTCCTGAGACAGCAATGGGTACACAGATAACATAGAGATGAGATACAGTAACTGGGGAGGGAGCAGGCTACGTTACAAAGATGACAGGGAATCTCTGAGTCAGTGGGAGACTCCAGGGAAATGTAAATAACTGAAAATATAAGAAGCAGCAAGAGCAACAGCCTTCATACAGACATGAAGACAACTGCGCACAGTGCTGCAAAGGCAGGCCCTGCTGGACCCAACTTGTGAAGGGAAATGTGGTAAAATGTACCAGAGAAGCAGGCAGAAACCAAACAACCCAAAGGCTCTCAGGTAAGAGAGGGAGTGTGGCAGTCTCCTGTGAACAGTTTCCTTTGCTACTTTTCCTTTCATTTGGAGGTTATAATTCTTGTTTTCTTTCTAGCAATGATTATCTTAAAGTAACTTGAACATACAGCTATTTAAAAGTTACAGCAATTAGATAACTCATAGACAGAGATATCCTAGGCTTGTATCATCGAGTCTTCTATTTTCCTAAGAGGCAATACTGCAACATTTTTAATGAGGTTCAGTATAAACACTCCAAATTAATTTTAAGGCAAACACACTGTCTTTTTAAAATGAACAGTCATATCCTAATTTATTTAAACATGTATATTAATATGCACATAATACATAAAATGCACATATTTAATTTTTTTAAAACTATGTTCATGTTTGCATATGCAAAATGTGTGCTATTACACACAAAAGCCAGAAGAGGGTGCTAGACCTCCTGGAGCTTTAGTTACAGGTATTCAGAGCTGCCCAATGAACCAAACTCCAGTGCTTTGGAAGAGCAGGAAGTGTTTTTTTGCTGAGCCATTTCTCCAGTCCCCAAGTGTGCATATTTTAAAATATATCATGGTATGTATGCGATATTTAACAAACATGTTCATGAAACACATTTGTAACATACTTATAACATGCTAAATGGCTAATTGTCTCAATTTTGCTCTTTTTCATTTAGTATGTCTTATACTATTTATTCTTCTTAAAAGATGTGGAAGATTCCAGAGAATACTGAAGTCTAACAATTCTACTAAAGGGTAAGATTACAATTGTTAAAAACATGGTAACTTGATTCTAACACATACACATACAGATACACACCATAAAAACAAAATAAAAACACTGTGTTAAAACTAATTTTGTATCTATGCAGCTATCTTAAGAATTCACAAAACGAAAAAAAAAAAAGAATTCACAAAAAGGGCTGGAGAGATGGCTCAGAGGTTGGGAAGACTGGTTGCTCTTCTAGAAGACCCAGGTTCAATTCCCAGCAACTACATGGTGACTCACAACCACCTGTAACGAGATCTGGTGCCCTCTTCTGGTGTGCAGGAAGAACTTTGCATAAATAAATAAATAAATCGAGAAAGAAAAAAGAAAGGAAAGAAGGAAGGAAGGAAGGAAGGAAGGAAGGAAGGAAGGAAGGAAGGAAGGAAGGGAAAGAAAGAGAGTTCACACAAAGCAAGCAAAAGGCCTGCAGACGGCTCAGCGAGAGCCTGGGTGGAGCATGGCGGAAGAAGAGCTGACTCCACAGAGCTGTCCCTGCGCTCCATGTGCACACCCCCACACCCACACCCACAGTAAAAAAACAAATTAAATTTTATAAAGAACACAAAAGAAATCTAAAATAGAAAATATATATATAAGCAGTGGTTAATAATAAGTTTTAAAATGTTTGGAGATTAATCATATGGGGGCACATGCCAGAATTCAGCACTAAGATAAGGTGGAAGGATCTGAGTTCAAAACCAGTCTGGGCTACACAAGATTCTGTCAGAAGGAAAAAGGGGGGGGCTAGAGAGCAGCTCAGCATTGGCTGCTCTTCCCAGCTAGCGCACAGCAGCTTGCAGCGGTCTGTAACCCTAGTTCCCAGGTACCCGACACCCTCCTGTAGGCAAAGCAGCAATGCAGATTAAAAACAACAACAACTTCAGTGTGTAACCTTCAGTGGCTTACTAGTATCATCCAGTTAATGGTTTCTAGCTTACACGTATGCACTGGCTGCCCTAAGTCCCACGGCTTTCTCCTTTCTGAGTTTTCATCAGATGTCTGACATACAATAAATTTTTCACATGCAAACAGTTATTAAAATTTTATGTTTTACTTTCAGAATTTGAAATAATTATTTATTAGACCTTGACACTTTAGTCCCGTTAAAACGAAAAACACTGCTTACAAGTAGACATCACAGCCATAAAGGAAATAACAAAAACAATTAGTAATCTCCCCCATGTTCTTTTCATAAAGATTTCAAAATAAATCTAAGGTTATACATAGGATGTGGGTTTTCTCTGGGAGTAGTATTACAGAAGGCTGTGGTATTAGCAGGGTCATGACTCAAGGCAGGTTACTCAGTCTCAGATGCAAGTGGAGAGCTTACATTTTACAAGTAATTTGTTACAGCTGCAGATGAAAAACTCAGCCAAAGAGGAGGCTGCAGCTCATCAAGACAGGCACGCGCTGCTCTCTCTGGTGAAAGCCAAACTCCTCTACAAAACACTTTGAGAAGCCATCTCTTTACCTATTTTAAAGATTGAATAACACATTAATGGCTGTATTATGAAACCAGGCTCAACGGTCAGAGAGGCCACAATGTTGCCTACAGCGTGGTTGGAATTCTTCAGCTCTATTTTGTCGTTTTAGACTCAACTGCTAAAGTCAAAGGTCTCATGAACTGTGACTGCACACGGAATGACTGTAAGGCAGTTGGCAGGCAGCACCCTGATTAATGGACGGAGTAATACTGAAACATTAAGACTAACCACTAAACTTTAATAAGTGATTACTGATTTATAACTCAGCCTCACGAAGAATTTAATCAGAACAGTAACTGTGGTAAGTGGTAGCCTCTCCATGACTTCGTGTGACTCATTTGAAACATCTAAAAACAAATCACACTGATCTGTACAACTGATGAATCCTCAAAACAGTTTCCTGTAACTTAAAGTCATAGACACGAAGTTTGAATAGTCTTCTTAGTAACCTGAAGAAAATGAAAATACATTTAGATAACTATAAAATAAAGACATACATTCTGAAATACACATAGAATAATGTTCTGAAAAGTATAGAAGGAAGAAATTAGATTCATTTTTCCTAGCATTTTTTTAGAGACCTACAAAGAGAAACGCACAAGAGATATTTCTGACAAACGTACAAATGAAGAGATCAGGTTTCACACACAAAAAGGTGGGGAATGTTTCTTATAAGTTGTAGTTTAATTGGCAATGAATTAATTTTGTTACAGATATTTAAAACTCTACTTAATTCTGAGTTCTTAAAAAGTAGGAAACCAGCCAGGTGGTGATGGCGCATGCCTTTAATCCCAGCACTCGGGAGGCAGAGCAGGTGTGAGTTCGAGGCCAGCCTGGTCTACAAGAGTTAGTTCCAGGACAGGCTCCAAAGCTACAGAGAAACCCTGTCTCAAAAAACTAAAAAAAAAACCAAAAAACAAAAACAAACAAACAAACAAAAAAGGATGAAACCATATGATTTCTGGAATAGTCTTAGATTTAAAGACAGTTTGAGAAGACAGTTCATACACCAGAAGTCTCTTACATTCATTAGCTATGTTGGTTAAGATTCATGAGCCCGTGTGACAGTAACTATGAATTAAATACACGGTGTACTCAGATCTCCTTCCTGTTGTTTCTAGGCCTGCCTTTTCTACTGTTGCCAGTCTACCGAACATTATGTGTTTCATGGCTTTGAGCTATACTAACAAGTGTCTGCAGAATGTGCGCACTGGAATCTGTCTGCAGCAAGAGGGCCCTGAATCATATAATAACCCTAATAACTAGATGCAAGCGAGAGGAAGTGCCTACACCCAGATCTCTGTGTTGTGATACGGTTACAGACTACCTGTTTCCAAATTTAAAAATGCTTGAAGTAAAAATGTCCTGAAAGATAAAGATCTTTTATTGTTTAATTAAGTTGTTCAAAATAAAAACAATAAATAAATATACTTCGAGAGTCAGATGGAATCTTAGCAGCTAGTTTAGGAGGCTGTAAAGTATAAATCAATCACAAAGTTTTATGGAGAATTCCACGGTTCAGTAACTTCACACAACTAAAAGCATTAGTATTTTAAAGGTGATAGTAAAGACCTTATCACTTCCTTTCCATCTCTGTCAAAGTGCAGGCTGCTTTGGGCACACTGATTTAAACCTAGATCCCACATTCACTGTCAGAACAGAATTCTGAGTGGGCGTCTCTAAGCCATCAGTAGTTGGGGTATTGCCCATCTGAGGCATCCCTAGAGGTTATCTGCTGGGCAAACCAGCACAAGTGGGTAAACGCTGCAAAGTACCAGGAAGAGGACCCATGCTGGATCTGTGCCACCTGTAACAAAGCCATGCCCACTCAAGGGCTTACTTAGCACAGAGTCTCTAACATGTTTTTTTATAAACCAACATGTTTATTTTTTAATAACCAAAATATAATTCAGTTCCAGGGTTAAGTATCACATGGATTTAATCCTCATCTATTTTCCTCAACATAACTGAGCGAAAATGAACTTTCCTATGCTTTGTCCCACTACTTGAAAATTAGGGACAGTCCTGTGGAGCCACGTAGAGCAGAGGTCAGGCGACACCTGGGTCAACAAAGCAGTGCAGACTCCACTAACAGGAGAAACGTTGGTTTCTGACCATTCCCACCGACATAAGACAGCACACACTTACAAGCACTATTCTGAATGAGGTTTAGTTCAAGCCTTTTATTAAATGTTATCTGACTGATCCCTCAAATACTTGAAAACCTTTTAATGACTTTCCGAATTACTCAGAGAAAAACCAAAACTTTTAGGTCTATTTCTTTCTCAGATTTCCTCCTTTCCCCCATTCTCCTCCACCTGAGACTGTTCACACAAGCTCCTGACTCTGGACAGTTAATTCTTTGCTCAAATCTGCCTGTCTTGGGTCCTCTGGAAGAGCAGCAAGTGCTCTCAAGCCCTCTGTGCCTCGGGTCCTCTCCAATGAGCCTCACCTGGTCACATTAGCGGAGGACCAAGCGTCATAGTCTCAATCCTCTGTTTTCACTGAGGCAGACATCATCTTCTAAACTGCCTCAAAAGTAATAGAATGTACAAAAACCTAAGTAGAAAACAGTATGCAGAGGGTCCAGAAACCTGCAGGAGCACAAAAGCCCCAGAACAGGACACGCTTGAGCACACTGGGCGCAGTGCTGAACGCAGGAGAGGGCGTGAGGATGGAAACAGGAGTCTCGGGGATAACCACGCAGAGGAGTTCTGATGTGATTGCTCGGTTTGTTTTAGGAAAGCACCTCTGGTAACTACTGGACAGAGACCTGCAGTGGAGGCTGGAAAACGGAAAATGGATGGAAGAATTCCAAATGCTTCAGACACAACAGCCAGGAGATGGACAAAGGATGGGCAAACAGAAACGCTAGGACAGATTCAAAATGAGGGTTTTCAGTTTTCTTTGCAGGCAAACGTTGGCAGGTGTTAGCTACTAAAGCTGAAAACTTGAACACCTTACACAGGTACCTCTGGCCCACATTGCAGAAGGTAGGAAAGAAGGACCTGAAGCTATTCCAGGCTGAAAATGTGCTAACAAACGGTCCAGTCATCAAGACTCAAGATACAAAGACACAGAAGACTTGGGGCACAACAGGAAAACATCTGATTTCACAGAAGTCAAAATATGTTGATGGATTGACGAGTGGATAAAGAAAATGTCCGTGCACACAACGGGAGGCTACTCAGCCTTTAAACGGCTGGGGCTGCGCTAGCTCTGACTGTGCAGCCTGCAATCTCAGCAGTCAGAGAGCAGAAGCAAGCGGATCATGGGGTGGAGAACAGCCTGGGCCATATAAACTTCTAGTCTGGGCAGCACAGTAAGATTCTGCCTCGAATACCAAATATAAATAAATAATGACAAAAAGAAATGCTATCATCTGTGACATGGATAAACACATGTGCTCACTTATACTGGAAACCGGGAAAGCAGACCTTATAGCAAAGTAACAATATAACGATTAGCACGGGCTCGGCACAGCAAGTTAGAGAAAAGTTTAAGAATATTCCATACATCTTCATTTCATTTCTCATAAAATGATGTAATATGTAGATTTCACTTTGAAAAACATGCAGAATATGAGGCTCTTCATTTTAGTAAGTATTTGAACACAAACAAGAATTGATTTGGGGGCTGGGAAATGAATCAGTGGGTAAGAAAGTTTGCTCTGCATGATCAAGACCTCTGTTTAAATCTCCAGTGTCCACTGAAAAAAGCACATGTCTGTGACCCCAGCATTGAGGGGCAGACACGAGCACATCCTAGGAGCTCACTGGCCTGTCAATCTACCAAAACAGCGAGTCTCTGGCTCAGTGTGACACCCCACGTTCAGTTCTGGCTTCTACGTGTGTACATGAGTGCACACTCACACATGCACAACACGCAGGCTGTGAAGTCACAGGCATATGCCACCAAACCTAGCTAAAAGTCATGATTTAAATCTTGCTATTTTGTGATTGGATGTTTAGAAAGATGGTGCAGTGGTTTGAACAAGAATGGCACCCACAGGCCCCTATGTTTGGTACCCAGCTGGTGGAACTGTCTGGGGAAAATCAAGAGGTGTGGCCCTGTTGAGACAGGTGTGACATTATTGGAGGTACATCATTGGGGTAGGCTTTGAGGTTTTAAAAGTACCTGCCAGGATCTCTTGAGTCTAAATCTCTGTCCTCCTCCCCTCCCTCCCTCCCTCCCTGACACCACCTGCTGTCTACGGACCAGAATGGAAACTCTGGGCTACTACTCTGGCACCATGTCTACCTGCTTCCCACCACAGTAGCCACTGACCAACCCTGCCCCCATTAAATGTTTTCTTTTATAAGAGTTGCTTTGGTCATGGTGTCTCTTCACAACAATAGAACAATAACTTGGAAAAGTCAATATAGAATTGTGTATAATAGCATGATTTAAGTAACCAAAGCTAGGCATGGTACCTCACACCTATGATCACAGCACTCTGGATGCACAGACATGAGTTCTTATGGGAGTTCTAGACCAATCAGTTCTACACAGTGAGTTCCAGGACAACCTGAGCTACATATCGAGAGCTCTCAGAAAACTAAACTAATACTGTGCTGGCCAGTCTACGTCAACTCCACACAAGGTAGAAGGTAGAGTCACCTGGGAAGAAGGAACCACAATAGAGAAAACGCACCCCCTTCCAACACACACTCACACACACCAGTTTCGCCTGTGGGCAAGCCTGTGGTGGATTTTCTTGATTAATGACTGTAGGTGTGCCACCCCTGTGGTGGTGGTCCTGGGTGCTGTAAGAAAGGGTGAACAAGCCACAGAGAGTAACTCAGTAAGCAATGTTCCTTAATGGCTTCTGCTTTCGTTTCTGCCTTGAGTGTTCTGACCCTGACTTCTCTAGAAAATGAACGAAAAGCTGTAAGATGAAATAAACTCTTTCCTCCCAGGTTGCTTTGGAACTCAGTGTGTTACCACAGCAACAGAAACCATAACTAAGACACCAAACAAACAAACAAACAACTCCTGTAATACTCTGTTCATATAGGACCCTCACTACTTTATCATATTTTGTAGTAAAAGCGTAGAACATGGGGCCAGGAGCTGGCTCAGCAGTGAGGAACATTGTTTACTCTGTAGAGGACCCAGGTCCAGTTCTCAGCACCACATGGTAGTTTAAGTCATTTGTAGCTCTAATTCTAGGGTATCCAATACCCTCTTTCTGACTCCACAGGGATGGTCTCCACATGGTACAGAGATATATAAGCAGGCAAAATACTCATAAACATAAAACAAACACAACAGAAACAGAACTAAGGAAGGAAAAGCAGGATATTTAAAACGACGTTGTGGGTGGAAGGTGGGGCAGGACTTCAGCATGGTGCCCCATCCTGACACCAAACTTGCAATCTCCTGCTTTAGCCTGGCAGGGGATTAGAATAATAGTCGTCACCACGTCCTCGCAGGTGATCAGAATAATGGTTGTCACCACATCTGGCCCACGTTTACTTTTTTAAAAATCTAAATTTTCTTTTTAAAATAGAAGTGATAGTGCAGACAGATAATGATGTCGTTCAAAATGGACTTAGAGTTCTCTTAGATTTCAGATAAAAAAAGCTTTTGTGCATCAAAAGACTATCAACACCTTTGGTGCTGGGATAATCTCTTTGTATATTATGTGAAGATCCATCTCTGTTTACCTCACCTGCCAAAGGCACCTTCTGATTGGGTTAATAAAGAGCTGAGTGGCCAATAATTAGACAGAAGAGAATAGGCGGGACTTCCAGGGAGAGACAGGAACTCTGGGAAAGAATCTGAGATGGGAAATTCGCCAGCCAGATGCAGAGGAAGTTGGATGTATGGTACTGAGGAGAGGTAATGGGCCACATGACAAAATGTAGATTAACATAAACAGGTTAATTTAAGCTGTAAAATAAGCCTACGCTAAGGCCAAGCTTTTATAATTAATAAAAAGTCTCCATGTCATTATTCAGGAGCTGACAGTCCAAACAATCCCCTGCTACACCTTGGTGCTGGAGAGACAGCTCAGCAGTTAAGAACAAGCATTGCTCTGGCAAAGGACTCAAATTCTGTTCCCAGCAGCCACATGGTCGCTAGCAACCATCCATAAGGACCTGACGCCCTCTTGTGGCGTCTGTGTGCATTACATGCACATGGTGCAGACATACATGTAGGCTACAGATACATAAAATAAAAAATAAATCATGAAAAGAAAAGTACCCTGCAGAAGGAAACATTTATAAACCACACCACTGGACATGCTTGCTACTGAGAATGCACAAGTAACTCCCACAACTAATCACCAACAAGATAAACAGATCCTAATGGATGAGAGTGTGAACGGACTTTTCCCCAAAGAAGATAAATAAATGCTAAGTATCATGTAAAGGGATGCCTGGCACTGGCACCACTGCCCCTGGGAAATCACCAGTGTGCCACCTAACACACCAGGACGGCAGGCTTCCACTCTCCTGAAAATGTTCTGGAGGCGGATGGTGTTGGTGGTCATACAACAGCATAAATATTCTTAATGTCACAGAATTGTACATTTTGAAAGTTTTATGCTATGTATAAGTAAAAACGCACCTGCGGGCTGAGATTTCTCAGTGGGTGGAGCACTTCCCTGAGCGGAAAGACCAGAGTTCAGACCTCAGCACCCACGTGAGTGGCAGCTGCATGTAAGGCCAAGCAGGCAGAGACTCAGGGGGGACAAGGGGCCTGGAGCAGCTCACTAGCAAGATCAGCCTAAGTTAGTAAAGTAGAGAGCAACGGAGGAAAACATTCAACTTCACCCTCTGGCCTCCAGATGAACTCCCCGCCCCCCCCCCCCCCAGAAGTCCTCTGAGACGGATGAAGTATTGAAAACAGAACCGCAGTCACCGGAAGGCAGATATACACACACGGTGGTTCTGGTGCGGGTGGGAGCGGCCACAGCGTACCTGGATTTCAAGCTCGGCGATCTGCTGCCTCAGTTCAGCCACAGCGGCTATGCTGTCAGCTTCCCGGAGCCTCACAGCCATGACTTCCTCCTTGTTCTACAGCACCAAGAAAACAGAGATAACCTGGCTGAGTCTGGAACTGAGATTTTTTTCTGACTATACAAACTATTAAGGGCATAAACTGATATTCGTAGGATGTGGCAGGGTCTGAGTCGGTATATGCAATGCAGCAGTCAGGCATAAACATCCCCGTCCCAGGGGACAACTTGTAAGAGGCCACCTACCGGTTCAAGTCAAATGTTGCCTTCAAGTGAACCTGCGTGAAATTTATGAAAATCTTTCGAGATTCAAAGTGTTGGGGACTGAAATGGGGGATTATAGGCTTGTGCTATTTTAAGTGAGAATATTCAAACTCATTTATAGAGTAAAAATGTTGGTAATACAGATACTATTCAGATACTTATATATGAAAAATAAAATGAGCTTTAAAGGTTACTCACCAACAAATCATAAGCTTTAATCATATAAAACATAATGAAAATGAATCTAATTTATGTAATAAGGGACTTGCTTCTCAGAGAAGTTATAGTTGTTACTGAATTGTACTCTAAGCGGGAAGTGTGGCAGGCTCTAGGCGCCAGAGTAACAATAAGTGCACTAATATTAATCACCAGGATCTGCGAAGGCAGTGAAGACGGCTGAGTTAGTGCAAGGGGCACATCAGAGTGAGGGTCCTGGGCACACTTCTAGGGTACTGCGGGAAATCCTGTGCCACCCTGCCCAGTCCTCCACTGCTCCGAGTCTTTACCCATTACTGAGACAAACTCAAAGCAAGTATCTTCATGGCCAAATTCCACAAATACTTCCAAAGAACATTCTATTTTGCTAACAGGTGCCACGATAATATTAAATTCAGAAATACTATTATCAAAATGTCTAAAGAAAGCTGGCACTGCTGTAGGAAAGATTACACTAGTTCTCTATTGAAGACAAATCACAAGGGCAGTGTGGCATCAAAACGTCCATCAGCCATCAGGGTGACAAGGCACGGTACAACGCACTGCGCCACCACTGCTTGTGCAGCCTTTGATACAACTTTATGGTTAAATTAGTCCAGTTGTACCTTTTTAAAGGGTCAGTTCTTGAGCTAACAATTGTCAGTATTGCCTACAGATTTCTTCAGTCTGAACTCTAACAACCATGAATATTTATCAGGATGTAATTTCATCTCTGGATCTCAGTGACACAGATAACCACTCCAGCTTCACTCCTGGTTTTTAATAACACCAGAACAAGTTGATGGAATTACAGCTTTGTGTGTGCCGCTGAAAGTCTCATTTCTCATAAAATAGTAAGCTGGGATGCACTGAGGGCACTGCGACTCTTAAAGGAGCTGTGCTGATGGATTAATAGTTCCTCTTAAAATGCTGCACCCTCTCCAGAAATCAGCTCTAAAGCTCGGACGACATGCATCTCTTCAGCTATTCTCGTATTTATGTATGTCTACCCACACTCCTCTGCCTGATGCCCCAGCCCTGACCCCCCATTAGCTAAAGCTGCTATAAGCCTTTTCATAAAAAATTCAATTTATTTCAAATACTTATAGTTCTTTTTGAACAAAAAGCTTCATATAAACAAAAACCAATTAACAGATGGAAATTGTATACATTTTTCTTAATCTACCTGTGCATACCCATTTCTGTTTCTGTTACCCAGAAAGCACTGCAACACTGACTGCCTGCTAACACGGCGAGAATCAAGTAGGGAGCATCAGACCCTCCACCACCTGCATTTTCAGGTAAGCCATCACAGCTGGGTTCTAAAGACACACTAGTCGATAGAGACACCAATGTAAGACATTAACTTAACCAAGTCTACGGTTAAAAATGAGGTTTCTTCTCTGCAATTCACCCTATGAACAAAATTAGTGAATCTTGTCTCTAAAAATTTAATCTTGGTGTGGTACATGCTTTGGATCCCAGCAATGGGAGGCAGAGCCAAAGGAATCAATGAGACTTTGAGGCCAGTTTAGTCCACATAGCAAGCTCCAGGCTAGCCAAGGCCATATATTGAGAGGCTGTCTCAAAAAGACAGTATATAATCGCGATAAATAAATCTATAAAAGGCAGCATTACACTGACACTTACCTTGCATTCAATCTCTGCCTGTCTGCGCTTTGCCTCACTTAACTGGGTAAGCAACCCTTTGTTCTTCGCAGAAAGAGAATGCACCTTCTCCTGCAAACTGGTGACCTCTTGCTCTGCTCTTCGAAGCTGGTTACTGTTGATCTGGTTCTAATGAGAAATATAAATAGACTCACTATAGGTAAAAGACTGGAAATTTCTAATTAATTTTTAACCTGTAAATCTTACACTTCAACAATCTTATAAAATGTTTTTTAAATGTTTATTAAAAATGGAAAAAGATATGAAACAAATCTTTAGTCAAGTGTGTAGCACATGTATCCATACTAGGGAGGCTGAGGAAGAAGCAGCAGTAAGAGTTTAAGGACAACCTGGGCTACTCTGTGAACCTGACAGCCCATACTAACAGCAAGACCCTGTCTCAAAAAAAAAAAAATCTTTAAAACAAAAACATTGAATTCTCCAAAAGAATATTAAAACTTCTTAATCAACATACCAGAAAGGCACAGTGGCATACATCTGCAATCTCAGTGTTTGGAAGGTAGAGGCAGGAGGACCTGGAGTTCTAGGCTACCTTTGTTCATGTAATACAGAGTTTGAGATTAGCCTGGACTACATGAGACCCTGCTTCTAAACACTAGAAATAAATACTTAAATAAACAAAAATATAACCTAAATATACCACTTATGCAAAAAATCTGTAAACTATGAGGACCTTCACAGACAACCGAGAGACAATTATTTCTGAAAGCCTGGGGAAAGATACGGGAGACAAGAGCATAAACTGAACTGTAAGCCCTCTCACTTCACCAATGAGTCAGGTGTTCTCTGATCTTGGGCAAGTTATTTAATCCTAACAAATCTCAGTATTCTGGAAAAACAGGCTTGCCTTCCGGCTGTGTCAGGAAAACTGTGAGGAGGGCACACGCACGGGGACTGAAGAAAGAAGTCTGCAGGCGCAGTGAATGCTCAGTTGGCACTGTCCTTTGATTCACTCTGCCTCGTTCTATGAAAAATAAAAAAAATAGTTCTATAAAATAAATACTTAAAATTATTAAAGATACAAAAAATGGAAAAAATAAGAAGAGCCGGGCATAGTGGTGCACGCCTTTAATCCCAGCACCTGGAAGGCAGATCTCGGTGAGTTTGAGGCCAGCCTGGTCTAAAAAGCAGGCTCCAGGACAGCCAGGGATACACAAAGAAACACTATCTTGAAAAATCAAAAAAGGACTAGTTCTGTAAGGCTGCTGAAATCCTGGCTAGTCAGTGCAGTAAGCACCTCGGTGGTACAGCACTGACTCTCTGGGTGTGAGCTCCAGTGTTATAACACATAAACAAAACACGCGGGTGTGAATACACAGCTCAAGGAGCACAGTTAATCCAAGGACGACAGAGGCAAACACACCCTCACCAAGACGCGTTAGAACAAGACTCAGCAGGCTGAAGAAACAGGCAAGTCAAGGAAAACAGAGTCCATATGAAGGGAAGATAACGAAGGCATTTTACCAGCCAACATATAAAAAAATTTTTTCAGTCTACAAGAGTTTACTCAATTAAGTGCTCATCTAAGAGCACAGGCACTTCAGGAGCCATGGGTTACAGTTCAGCCATGGCCAAGGCCAAGAACCAAACCACACATAACCAATTCCAAAAATGGCACAAGAAATGGCACCAAGAAAACCCGGTCACAAAGACACAAATCTCTCTCTCAAGGGGGTCAAACCCCAAATTCCTGAGGAACATACGTTTAACCAAGAAGCACAAGAAAGGCCTGAAGAAGACGCAGGCAAGCAATGCAAAGGCAATGAGTGTGTGCAGAAGCCATCAAGAGTCTGTCAACCCAAGGTGGCCCAGCCCAAGATGCTAAATGGCCCCGGTCACTTGCTTTCCTTGCTCACCCCAGGCTTGGGAACTGGATTAGAAGCTACCTGGCTAAGAGTCGTAGGCTCTGCCAGTCAAAGCTCAAGGATTAAACCAAGGTCCAGGCCTCAGCTCCAGTAGTGCCCAGGCCCTTGTGAAGGCCCCTACGAAAGGTTTCTGTCTGCAGCGTGAAGGCAGATGGGCTGGTGTCACACACCCACACACTAAGTTAGGTGATCAGGGCCCTATGCTGTTTTACAAATAAACTTGAGGCAAGATCTTTTTTTTTTTTTTAAAAAAAGAGCAAAGGCAAACTCAATGTAAAAAGTGAAAGTAAGTCAAGTACAGTGACGTGAGAACTATAATCCCAGCTATCTGGATGGATCCTGAGTACAGTGACATCAGAACCATAATCCCAGCTATCTGGATGGATCCTGAGTACAGTGACATCAGAACTATAATCCCAGCTATCTGGATGGATCCTGAGTACAGTGACATCAGAACTATAATCCCAGCTATCTGGATGGATCCTGAGTACAGTGACATCAGAACCATAATCCCAGCTATCTGGATGGATCCTGAGTACAGTGACATCAGAACCATAATCCCAGCTATCTGGATGGATCCTGAGTACAGTGACATCAGAACCATAATCCCAGCTATCTGGATGGATCCTGAGTACAGTGACATCAGAACCATAATCCCAGCTATCGGGATGGATCCTGAGTACAGTGACATCAGAACCATAATCCCAGCTATCTGGATGGATCCTGAGTACAGTGACATCAGAACCATAATCCCAGCTATCTGGATGGATCCTGAGTACAGTGACATCAGAACCATAATCCCAGCTATCTGGATGGATCCTGAGTACAGTGACATCAGAACCATAATCCCAGCTATCTGGATGGATCCTGAGTACAGTGACATCAGAACCATAATCCCAGCTATCTGGATGGATCCTGAGTACAGTGACATCAGAACCATAATCCCAGCTATCTGGATGGATCCTGAGTACAGTGACATCAGAACCATAATCCCAGCTATCTGGATGGATCCTGAGTTTGAGACCAGCCTGGGTAATAAAGCAAGACAGAGAAGAAAGAAAGAAAAGGGGAAGAGAGACAAGAGGGCAGGACGGGAAGAAGGACACGGCAGTTACAGACTGGAGTCAAGCGAGTGCCAGCCCTGTGGCGGCAGCAGTGGCTGACAACCTGGAGGCACAGGCCACGTCCACAGAATAAGGTGGGGTATGGGACAACATGGATGTTCTTCCGAGGAAGGGCCTGGAGCTTAAAGTAGAGATATAGTCACTGCCTTTAGAATTTGTTTAGTCAGGCAAGTGTTTCCAATTTTTCAGGAAATAAACATTAATAATTATAAATAATTAAAAGAAAATAATCACAGGGCTGCAGAGATGGCTTAGCAGGTAGATCTCTGGCTGCTCTTCCAGAGGACCTGGGTTTAATTCCCAGCACCCACATGGCAGCTCAAAACTGTCTACAAGTCCAGGATCTAACACCCTCACACAGACACACATACAGAAAAAAACACCAATAAAAAATAAATTAATTAAAAAAAATAATTCTAAAAGTCAAACTAATATAGAGAAAGTGAAAGAAAAATTAAAACAGGAAAAAAGGAAAAGATGAATTTGGGACAGAAACAGAAGGTACAAACCAACAAATCACGAGGACTCTTGAGTGGGATCAAAAGAGCTAGAATGCTGCGTCCAACCTTCTGACCAAATAAGGGGGGCGGGGACCAAGACTGAACTCTGGGTTCTGACCAGAAGCCTCCTCGGGAAGAGGGGAGGGAGGGATTTAAGCCCTTCTTACCAAGGCAGAAGCAGCCATACTGCAGAGAAAACTCAGAATAAACATCAGACTAACGGAGGCCAAGTGTTGGGCGTAGAGAGTCACAAGTTCCCTTATGCACTCTTGTCATAAACCCCAGCAGGCACACACAAAGTTGGAGAGCCTTAGGATACACCCACAGCATGGGCTGGACGGAACCGGGAAAAGCATTAGAAGGCCCAACACCTCTGATACAAAAGCAAACTGGAGACTAAGGCTTTATTGGAAAATGGGAAACAGCCCTCCAACTCCCACATCAGCAACAGAGCGGCACTGCTGGAGACACTCCCAATTCCAGGGGGTGATGCAGACTGAAGACACCAAGTTTCTGAGAACAGCCCTCTGGGAAACCAATCCTCATTCTGAAAATGAGGTATGGCCACAGGGATTTAAGCCCGGTGGCACAGTGTATATAACCACAGAGCAAACCTCAACTCAGCACGTCTGACTGTATAAATTCAAATCTGCCACATGAAAGGCCTGGCAGGAGGAAATGTGTACCCATTTCTAGGCACAAAAACTGCTAACCTTAGGTACTCCCTATACAAGACCCTTCCATGTGCTACGCAGAACGCTTTTCTGGTGTGTATTTGCTGGGGCATGTGATGAAAACGTGTGCACAGCCCACACGTCTGACGGCTCAGCTGCCCATTGTTCAGGTTTCAAAGGTTCCCTAAACCATGTCAGGAATTTGACTCACCCCCCATATATATGCACACATACAAATATACATATATGTATATAAATTTTGATCATAAAAATAAAACTTCCCACTATAAAATCTGATTTTAACTTTTCATAATTTTAGCCCCTTCCTTATTTTTTAATTTCAATGAAACTTTTTGAGGAAGTAACTGAGTGCTATGAAACAAGGCACATCCACCCTGAGACACTGCATGTCCCAGAGGCCTGCCTGACACGGGCTGACCACATCTGTTCACTAGAACACAGAACGAGGCATGAGTAAACTACGCCCCCTACTGGCTGAAAAAAAACTCTGAAAATCAGCAGAATGCATTGTTCCCCTTCCCTATGTATCCACAAATTCAAACTGCTAATGACTGAAAAATTTTTAAGTTGTATCTGTACTGCACATGTGCACACTTTTCTTGTTATTATTGCGTAAAGAATACAGTGTAGCCATTACTTCTGTTCTTCTGTGCTACATTAGGCGTTGTACCTAGGGATGGTTTGAAGTATACTGGAGAATGGACACGGGTTACACACAAATAATAAACCATTTTATTTAAGGACATGGGTATCTGAAGATTTCAGTATCAGCAGGGATTCTACAGTCTGCAGCATGGAGCCGCAGGACAACTTTACATGAAATACAACTCTGACAAATGTCATTTATAAAAGCCAAGTTCACCTTTACAGAGCAAACAAGCGTTATTAGCAAAACAATCCGCACATCTCAGGCCCAACACATCTAAGACGGAGACGTGACACCAAGAGAGATCTGGGGAGAAACTTAGTACCCAGGATCACATCATGTAAGTTGAAAAGGTAAAATGCACACCACCGTTGACACTGCGCTTCTCTACTGGAGACGTATGGACACAGCTTCAGTTACTAAAGGGAAGAAAGACGTCTGCAGGGACGGGCAGGGTGCTGAACACCCCATGATGCACAGACTAGTTACAAAAAAACAAAATTCCTGTAAAGGGAGACATTTCCCAGCCACCCAGACCCGAATAATCACAGAAAAACTGAATTAATTATAACACTGTTTGGCCGAAGGCTCAGGCATATTCCTAGCTAGCTCTAATATCTTAAATTAGCCCATTTCTATTGTTTTATATTTTACCACAAGGCTCGTGGTTTGTTACTTCAAATCTTGCTTCCTGGGAGGCTACGTGGCAACTGCCCGACTCTGCCTTCTTTCTCTCAGCATTCAGTTTGGATTTCCCACCTAGCTATATTCTGCCCTGCCATAGGCCAAAGTAGCTTCTTTATTAACCATTGGTAAAACAGTCACAGCATATAGAAGGGAATTCCACGTCAAATTTCTAGCTCAAAAATTACATATTCTGGTTGAGGAACTTTGCTCTACATAATTTCCCTTCTTAATTTGTGCAGTAAGGCAACCCTAATAAAACCAAATGCAGTCCGGCTTGCTTAAATTTTGTTGAAGGGTCAAGCAGAGATTAAATTTATGGGGAAAAAAGGTGTTATGCCTATAATCCCAGTACTGGCCACTAGTTTGAAGCTAATCCAGGCTACGGAATGAGTAACAAGCCAACTGTAGCATGAATTCTAAACCTGGAGTCAGCTATTAGGGGGTGAAAGCTGAGAGGTCAGAGAAGCAGTGAAGCCGGCCACTAGAGAGACCTTTTACCTCTACCAAATCCTCAGACCAAAAGGGCGAGCCTGTCCTCAGACGACCTCCCCAGACTGCATCCTCTGATAATTTCAGACTACACCTCGGACTACATCTGCGCTCCTGCCTCCTCCTGCCTTATATTCCTCTCTCCACCGGTCTCCACCTCCCCAGTGCTGAAATTGCATTTGTGTGAGTTCTGTTTCTCTTTCAGACTGGATCAGTTTCTCGTAGCCCAGGGTGGCCTTGAACTAACAGAGATGCATCTGTCCTTTTCTCCAGAGTCCTGGGATTAAAGGTGTGAGTCACCACTGCCCGGCCTCTAGTGGCTTGGCTCCGCACTCTATCTTCGGGCAAGCTTTATTTGTTAAAACACAAAATATCATTACAGTCTGCAAGCAATATTGCACACCCTGTCTCAAAAAAACAAAGCTAAAACCAAACAGGGCTGGGGCAAAGGCTGTCGGCAAGAGTGCCTGATGCACCAGCATGGAGACCTGAGTTCAGATCGTCAGCTCTTGTGCAAAAGGCAGGCTCACCTGGGGTAGACACAGGCAGGGGGATTACTGGAGCTTACTTCATGGTAAAACATGCTAAGTTGCCAGTGTTCCCGGGTCAGTGACAGACCCGAGCTCACGAGAATAAGGACAGGGGGCAGCAGTGACTTTTAGCTTTCTACACGAGAACCAGAAAACTGCTGTCTGGACTTCATCTTTTACCTTAATTCTAAGGATGAGACAATGTTAAATTTTTTGCTCATTTGCCACCCTCTAAACACAACAGCATAAAATTTAAATTTCCCATTTAAAGCCTAGATCTTCACTCTTCATAACTTTATGGTATCTCTTCAATGTTATTTTTAGTTACGTAAGAATTCTGAACAAACAGCTGTCAGACTCTGACCCATGCTGCTTTCACCTGGGCCCGCCCCTCATACCTGCGTCTCCATCTCCATCATCCTCTGCTTCATTTCTCTTATTTCTGCCTGGGTTTCTGCTTCTCTGAGGCGGATGCTCATCAGCTCATCCTGTAACTCATTCACAGTGTTCTTCTTGGGCGGGTCTTTCCATCTTCCAGAAGTTCGGGCTAAATGACGCTACAGCATACAACATTACACTTTATCAAAACAAGAGTTAACTTTACAGAGCACATATTTAAGCACTGCCCCAAATCATTTCACTTGTTTGAGAGAAGCTTTTGGTTTGTACTCCTGGCAGACTCTGGGCTTAGGGTTTTCCCGCCTCAGCCTAAGTGTTGGGATCCAAAAGCAAATCACCATGCCCAGCTTAACTACAGTTTGTTACGGCTAGGTAGTTGTCAATACATTTTTAAACGCCATGACAATATCAAGGAATAACTTCTTTTGTTCTTTTAAAATTACATTATATTCATTCACTGGTTCCACGGCACTCAGAGAACAGCCGGCATGAGTCAGTTCTCTCCACCTTTGCGAGTGCAGAAGATCCAATTCAGATTCGCAGCCTTGGCTCTGATGCCTTGCAGCAGGTGTCCCCTCCATTGACAGATCTGTCTTTACTAGATGTCTCTTCCCACCCTCAGTTTAAACCAAGATCACCATTCTGAAACTATATTGTTTTTAAAAATTCATTCTCTTCTGTCTTTCACGTTGTTACAGTCTGTTATCAAATTTCCCTTACAAGAAGATACATTTGTGAGAAGATACCTAAAGTGTCATTTATTTTTGTGAAAGGCATTTTCAAAGAAATTAGAAATTTACAAATACACACTGGTGTCCTCCTTCAGCTGTTTCCGTCTTCCCAACAATGTACCTGATAGCAAAGCAAACTGTGTTTGCTAACTGAACAGAATACCAAACTGACCTCTGAGCTCCACCTCTACACCACAGGTTGACACAAACATTGACAACTGATCAAAGTGACAGAGTGCGCAGTCATAAAAGAGACACCGAGGCTCACGGAGCTGGGGGGTGGGGAAGCCCAGGACTGAACAGTGACCTCTGGACATGACAGGACCACTAGACTCATGAACCCCCAGCTGAGGTTGCCTGCACAAACCCTGTATAAAATCAAGCCAGTCCACATTCCAGCCTGAAGGGGCAGGCTCTGGAGCTCCCACCACAGCTATGAGCTACTGACAGCTGTTCCTGGATAAGGGAGAATCACTTTTCTTTAACAATGCAGCCCTGGTAGATCAATCGTGCTCAAATGGATGATCCCACTCCCATGAGTATGTGGCAGCACAAACCGGACGAGTGAGTCTAAAGGAAACAGCAAATGAGGATGTGAAGCTGGGAGGGAAGTAAATGTTATGTCTTGGAGGATCTGGAGGAGGCACCAAGATGAATATGGTCAGAATACACTGCAAACATGTATGACCTTCTCAAAGAATAAAAATATTATTCTTAATGAAAAAGAAAAGTTTTATACTGTGTAAGTTTTGTACTATTTATAGTTCTCTAGGAAACTCGAACAATGCAAAAGTTCAATATAATCTTGTTTACAGTTTATGTATAAAGTACATCTTAGATATGCTCTCAAGTTGTAAATGTCTCAACTGTGACACTAAGCAAGATCTCTTTTCGTCACCTACTGTTGGTCATCAGGTATTTCAAAGTAACACAACTCAGTCCTTGGTTTTCGTTCTGTTTGGAAAAGCACGGCCAGCCTGACATACTTGCCAGTGTTCTTCTAGATCTCTGACTTGCTGTCGAAGTTCCTTCAAACCCATAATGGCTTCCGCCTCTCTCAGCTTCACAGCGATGAGCTCCTCCTGAAGCCTCGCGATGTTATTCTCATCAGGAAACGAGTTGTTCTTCTAAAGTCAGAGAAATTCAGATTTTTTTTTAAAGTCACATTTTTTATAACTTAGTTTTGTATGGCTGTGTGTGCCCACGCATATATCTGAGGAGGTTGTAAGATAACCTGCAGGAGTCAGTTTTCTCCTCCCACCATCTGGGTTCTGGGGACAGAGTTCATCTCTATTGGCATTCTTAAACATGAAAATATGTATGGATTTGTATGAAAGTTACCAGGAAGAACTGGCACTTTTAATTGAAGAAGATGAAAAGATCTCCCATGCTCATGGGTTGATAGGATTAACATAGTAAAAATGGCCGTCCTAGCAAAAGCAATCTACAGATGCAATGCAAGCCCATAAAAATTCCAACACAATTCTCCAAAGTAATTGAAAAATAAATCTTCAATTTTATATGGAAACACAAAATCTCAGAATAGCTAAACAATCCTGAGGGATAAAGAACTGCAGTACTCACACCCCATTTTTAAGTTGTAGCACAGACCTGTAACAATGATCTGATGAAGAGGAAGCAGAACACAGTCCTGTGCTCACTGATACAGGAAAGGGTTTTCTGAACTGGCAGCCTTAGAGTTAGTTTTATTCTGCCTTTCCACTCTCCCTGTAGACAGGGTCTCATATACACACTAGACCGACCTCCAACTCACCATCTAACCAAGGCTGACCTTGTACTGCCACCTCTTCATCCTGAGTGCTGGGATTGCAGGAATTGCCATCTGGAGCTGGGCCTGACGCCAGGACCTCACATATTCTAGGCAAGCGCTCTACCATCTACCAACCAGCAAATCTAGTGCATAGCTCCTCGAGTGTGAAAAACATGAGGTCTAACTCAGTTCAGCAAGTACTGCACAAGTATCTGGCTCCGGTCAGAGCAGGAAGAGGAGGTATTTACAAAGTTTCCCACCTTCTCTATGTCCAGCACTTTGTCCTGCATCTCCTTCAGGGCGCACTGAGACTCAGCCTCACTCAGCCTGGCTTGGACCAACTCCTTCTCCAGCTGCAGCACGAAATCTTCGTTGTAGGAGGAGCTGCATTTATGCTAAAGGTTATAGACATAGACTGAAACTTTAGGGAAACACAAGCATGAAAATATACACATTCAGAAAGACAATAAAATTATATAATGTGGGTATTATGGGCAACTAAAAAGTAAATCTGATCTACCCAGTATTCCAAAGTATTTCCCTTTTCCCAACAAATGAGTTTAAAAAGAAAAGAAAAGCCGAGGTCTGGTATCTCTGAGAATGACCACGTAAATCAGCTCTGGTAATAAGTTATTACACTCCTCAACCCTGCTCATACGAAGTATTTGTCTTCTTTCTGTCTACTCTCAAGAGCTTGTTCTGGCTCTGCAGACAACAGGGTACCCGACAGCCTCACATGGTCACTTAGTAGTTGAGATCCTTGCTGAGTATGGTGATAAACAAAGACAAACTGGTTTTCAGTGCAAGTCCCTTGCGTTCAACCCCCAGCACCATGACACATAAAATAAATCAAAATAATTCAAATGATTTTATGGTGATGGCATGTTGAAATATTATTTAAAATTGAGGTGATTATTTAAAATTGAAGTAAACAAAAACATTAACTTTCCTTTTACTCTTTTCAGTATGGGTAATACAGTATCTTAAGACTGCTTAGTTAGCTCACATTAAAGACTACAGAAGCATCTAAAGCCTAAAAATCCTATTTCCACGCATTGAAAGTAAAGATTAAGGTGAAATACCTTAAACCCTAAGAAAGAAAATTTTTATTTGCTTTAGAAATGTCAATTTCTTTAAAATATTTGCATGGATTAGTGTAAGAAGAAAAAAAAGCAATTGCTGCATAAAGAGACAAACCAGAGGCAGGACATCTCCCAGTCCGTCTCTACTCCGCTGGTGCTCACACACCAGTGAGGTCATTGTGGTTTCTTAAAGCTCATTCCATATAAAACATCAGTGAATGAGCAAGGCCGAGGGTGTCACCGCACACCCTCATTGTGATGTTTAGTTGTATTCAAATGTCCACCTAGGGATTTAGAGCTACTTTTTAAAATAATATGTTTTTACTTATTCCCAAGACAAAATATGTACTAATACACGTAAATAAAAAATAAAATAGTGAGACAAACAGTACATGTGACTGCCACACTCGAGCACCAGGAAGAAATGAAGCTACGAAAGGCAGGGTGCTCCAGAACAGATCTCTGTAACAAAAATGAACTTTCTGATTTCCTCCGGTACATGGCCCCAAACTGCTCCCAGACCATCCCTCCCATTGTGCCCGAAATGGCTGTGTTTTTCCTTTTTGCTTTTGCTTTTAAATCCATCCGGCAAAGTGGCTCCTGCCTGTAACTGAAGCAGCTGGGAAGCGTAAGAGAAGAGAATTAAAAATTCAAAGCTACTCTGGGCTATAGAATGAATCTGGTCACTACGTGCAACTCAGGTATCAAGACAAAGAGTAAAACACAGGCTGGGACGTAGCTATCTGTTAGACCACATGTCCAGCATGCGTGAGATTTACATTCAAATCCCAGTACTATCAAAAAATACCTATCATTTAAATGATTTCTTTCTAATACCTACAAAAATTACATAAATTCTTTAAAATGGAAATTTATCTTGTTATTTTCAATTACTGCTAATGATTAAGAAATGTGAAGAAAACAAATATTTTCACTACAGTGACCTCTATTTCTTATTTAAAATGAAAGGCAAACACTATATATAAATATAATACATTTAACCTTTAGATCAAAGCCAAAATTACTTTATTTAAAACATTATTATTTTTAAGTTTACATGTTTGTATGTGTATATTTGTGTGTCTTTAAGAATATATGACACGTGTGTGCATGTCCTCACAGACAAGAGGGTATCAATTTTATAACAGGGATGAGAAACTCGAATGTGCTACTGAACATACTTTCTCAAATAAATTATTTAGGAAAATCTGCAATTTCCAATGATAAGTAAAAGACAAGTCTTACACTTTTTAAATTTAAATGAGTATGACATAATCCTGTACCAACTACTGCATTAAACCATTAAAGAACATATGAAATATTGAATAAACAAAATCCATGAACCCAGAGTGATACAAAACAGGCTCCAATGAGGGGCTGGGAGGGAAGAGAGACAGAAATGTTCTCTCTCAGAGGAACACTGCTGAGTGCACACAGGTGAGAAGAAATGGAAACCCCCACTCTGGGAAGTTAATGAAATAACCAACTCTACACAAATCCATGAATGCCCAATCACTGAGGTAAAAGACAGATGGAGCCCCCATACAACCCAAGCAAGGAAAGTTTTACAAATCTGTAACTATATTAAACATATCTTCTTTTTTCTTGGTATTATTTTCTAAGCACTATATAACAACTATTTATTTACATTAACTATGCTGAATTGGGCACAAGTTACCTAGAAACTATTTAAAGTATACAGAAGGATGTGTGGAGGGTGTATGCTAATGTAACGCCATGTGAGAACCTGGAGCAGCCACGGATTAAGTGTTCTTCCTCGAATCAATTACCCTACAGATACCAAGAGACAGGCTGTAGTTAGCTGTAGTTATCTGGTATAAAGTATTCCCAATAGACTGCTTAACAGTGGCAAAGATGGAGTCACATCTGTACTGCACACATATGTTCAGACCTACACACCTCACACAAAGTGCACACAACTAAGAACAAACTCTTGAACTACAACTGTGAGTCTGTTCATTGTCAAACCTCTGTTGGTGGGAATACTGAATGCTATTATCCCTACATACACAGCCTGAAGTGAGAGTTACACCCTACAGAGCTGACATCGCTACTGTGGACAATCCTGATACTACTGATTCTGAAATCTTTGACACAGATGCTCTAAACTTTCCATCCTTGATTTTTCCCATCTTAGTTACCGTTCTATTGCTGTAAAGAGACACCATGACCAAGGTGACTTAAAGAAGAAAACATTTAGCTGGGGGCTGCTCACAGTTTTAGAGAGGGAAGCACAGGGCAGGTAGGCAGACATGGCGCTGGAGCAGTAACAGACACAGAGACTGGGCCAGACTGAGGCTTAAATTCTCAAAGCCCACACCCCTAGACTTTCCTCCTCCAACAAGGCCAACCTCCCAAATACTTCCTAAACAGGGATTAAGTGTTGGGGTCATTCTCATTCAAACCACCTCACCACCATTTCAATTAGCACATTGTGCCTAAAACTGTGGGCTGACTGGCTCCATTCTTAACTCCTGAAACTTCAGAGGCAAGAGTCACTCTCAGCTGTCAAGTTACACAAACTTTCAGAGGCCACACATCCCTACTAGCCTGTTCCTTCCAGATCTCTGCAACTGAATCCACCATGTTCACCAAAGAGCCCAACTGCTGTACTTCAGATCCTGAATGTCCCTCAGAGAAAAGGAAAAATTCATGAAACCTTTAGGACATGGGTGTGTTGTGGAATTGTTACTTGAAGTCTGTTACATTTGTTTATGCCGTGGAACATTTGTTTTAATGACACAAAGATGTCTGCATTCGCCGGGCGGTGGTGGCGCACACCTTTAATCCCAGCACTCGGGAGGCAGAGGCAGGCGGATCTCTGTGAGTTCAAGACCAGCCTGGTCTACAAAGCTAGTTCCAGGACAGGCTCCAAAGCCACAGAGAAACCTTGTCTCGAAAAAACAAAAAAAAAAAAGATGCCTGCATTCTTTTATGTTGCATTTGTTTTACGCTGCAAAGCTGTGTTACTTGAGCTGTCTAAAGCACCTAACTGGTCTAATAAAGCGCTGAACAGCCAATAGCAAGGCAGGGAAAGGGTAGGCGGGGCTGGCAGGCAGAGAGAATAAATAGGACGAGAAATAGGAAGGAGATTGAGAAGAGAGAAAAGAAGGGGTCAGTCACCCAGTCACATAGCCAGACACCAAATAAGAAGGAAAGAAAAGAAATACAGAAATAGAGAAAGGTAAAAGCCCAGAGGCAAAAGGTAGACAAGGAATTTAAGAAAAGCTGGCAAGAAACAAGCCAAGCTAAGGCCAGGCAGTCATAAGAAAGAATAAAATTCCATGTGGATTTATTTGGGAGCTGGGTGGTGGGCCCCCAAAAGAACAAAGAGTAAAAAACAGCCAACAAGAAGGATATGGGGAGGGGGGAGACATAGGAGTGTGCCCTTGAAAGAGACACTGAGTCTCTCTGCTTCCTGGCTGCCATGCGGAGCAAGCTTCCTACACCATCTCATTAGGATATGAAAGCTGCCACTGGTCCAGGAAACAGGTCCAGTGAACAAACCATGACCCAGATCAATTCCTCCCTGAGAGCTGACTACCTCCACCTGCTGTCACAGGAGCCTGAAATTTGGATAGTACATCCATTGATGTAGGATTCCCCCTGTATGCTATGAATATGCTTTACTCCCGTTGGTTAATAAAGGATCTGCTTTCGGCCAATGGCTTAGCAGAGTAAAGCCAAGCAGGAAATCCAAACAGAGCATAGAGAGAGTAGTAGGAGTAAGGGAGAGCCATGTAGCCACTACAGAAGACCTAGTCGAGACTTTACCAGTAGGCCACAACCTTACAGTAAAATATAAAATAATAGAAATGAGTTAATTTACTTTATAAAAGCTAGCTAGACATATGCTTAAGCTATTGGCCAAACAGTATTGCAATTAATATAGTTTCTGTGTGATTATTTCGGATCTGGGTGGCCAGGGACAAACAAGCAGTCTCTGCCTACACATCCACCATATTCCTAAGTATGGGAACATAAAATTTCTCCTCTTGCACAACAAATAGAATTGGCCTACTCAAATATCATATCCTGAAATTACATAAAAGTTTGGCTGTGAATAATAACCCCTATAACCACCATATGCCAAAGACGCTCTTTCCTCATCAATCAGTGAAAATCCAGGTACTGCAGGTTCTTACTGTCCCACTGTCAAATGCTCGGGAACTATAGTCCCACAGACGGACTGCGACCGGCTGCCGCCCACTCCTCTAGCCCTAGCCCTCCACCTAGTCTGAAGGGAGCACACCCTCACCCTGCTGCTCCAGGAACTCTGCGTGCTCCTGTAGCAGTCTCGTTCTGTGTTCTAATCTCTGAGTGTTTGTCTGCATGGAGGTACGCACACCACGTGCATGCCAGATGCCCACAGAAACTAGAAGGAGCTGAACTGGAACCACAGGTGGTTGTGAGCCCCTGTGTGGGCACTGGGAAGCCAATGGATCCTCGTAAGTGCAACAGTGTTTTAACCACTGAGCCAGCTCTCAAGCCCTGACAATACATATGCACTGTAACCACAATGTGTCATTTTTTAAAGCCTTTTCACTACAGTAAGCTTATTTGTTTCTTACTGAATGCGTCCAGAATTTATTTTTTTTATTTTTTATTTTATTTTTTTTGGTTTTTCGAGACAGGGTTTCTCTGTGGTTTTGGAGCCTGTCCTGGAACTAGCTCTTGTAGACCAGGCTGGTCTCGAACTCACAGAGATCGCCTGCCTCTGCCTCCCGAGTGCTGGGATTAAAGGCGTGCGCCCCACCACCGCCTGGCTGCGTCCAGAATTTAAAACCATGAGAAATTTTTATAAAAACAGAGGTAATGTTAATAACAATGGAAACAGACTCAATGCCACTGAACCACACTTACTCAAATGGTAAATTTGTATTTTGTATATGTTTTATCACAACTAAAAAAAAAATCACAAAATACATAAATAAAAGTAAACTGATATGCTAACTAAAAGAAACTAGTTCCACTTATAGAAAAGGCAACAATTCCACTTGGAGAAAATTGTAGAAAAATTCAAAGTATTCAGACACAGGTTGATGGGATGAGCAAGGAAAAGGAACTGTAACACAGGACATGGTGGAAATTACCACTGTGATATGGGGGTTACACAACCCTCGACATTTAAAACATCAAACTACACATTTAAATTTCACAAATTATGTGGGGAAAAAAATGAGACCTAAAATGGTCCAGCTCTGCTTAAATCGTTTCTGAAATCAAACAGAAGTTCACTGAATATCAAAGATCAGTTATCAAAGCAGCACTAGCCCTAGTTCCACATCTGAGCCTAAAGCTCCTCACGTATGAAATGCTGACGGGGCGGTAGCAGACAGGGTGGTAGGAGATGTATCAGAAATTCATTATCTCCTGCTGGACTATGGGCTCTAAACACTAACTGTGAGCGTCCAGACATCCGTAAAGGTGTATTTAAGGAGACTCTAACCAAGTGTCCAGCCACACTGTTCTCACTCTAGCGCGTCTTCTCTTTACAATCTGCTATGGATAAGATTATGATTCTCTCACTTCAAATTTCCTATACTTTTGTACATTGATAAGATAAATATCTGAATCTTAATTCTGAGGGCAGGGCTATTGATTTTGTGAAATAAACTTTCACCTTCTTGTTCCAAACAGAAATTGTTTGTAATATTTAACATTAATCTTATCATCTAAAACCCTGGCTCCAGTTTAATAACCCACATATAAAGTTCTTGCACATACGATGCATATGGACATGACATGAAGCACCGTGGACAGGCTTACACAACAAAGCCTTCGCACAAGAACGTGAGTGGTCCCTCGATATATTGAACCATTTATATTTACTATTTTCACCTTCGTTTCTGTCTCAACTAGAAAAAGGTACATTAATAATTTACCAAATAATTTATAAAACTTCAGCTATAGCTACAGAAATAACATTTTCTCTCTTGACACAAAATAAGATTTTTTAGAATTCTCAATGAAGCATACAAGCAAGGCCACATTAACAAGCCTAACATTCAGTCACTGCTCTCTGTAAGAAATGCGTGTGTACACCGTAGCTCTCATTTTCTGGAAATGCAACTTCTACAATCATCTTAGTGTCTCGGATGCACAACTACTTCTACAATCATCTTAGTATCTCGGATACACAACTTGGCCTTGGGTTCATTCAAGGCTATGCTATAAACTTCACCTATTCTGTGTGCCCATCGCTTTATCTTTGCAATGTCAGAGACCACCCTCCTTGTAAGAATCTGCTTTCTCGCTGGTAATGTTAGCTCCACATGCAGGTCTGTGGGAAAGTGAGTGTGGAGTCTGCGAAGGCCGCTCTCCTCTATAAACCTGCGTTCCTTCTGTTGACATGGTGCAAGCATGGTAACTTACTTTCCTTCCAAACAGACGGCACTGCACTGACAAGCCATTTCCATCTCACTGTGAAGAACTGTGTTCCTGTTCCATGCCTTGTGATTAAAGGTAGAACAAACTATTGCAGCTGTGGCCATTTCAATATTATTTTAACACATCCATTTTTCTTAACTGCCTTCACTGAAAAAAATACATGTTTAGACTTTTGAATACAGGGCGGTGTTTCTAAACTTTGCTGAGTAAAAGCGATGCCCATCCGTGCACCAATACCTCCCAGTTTTTTAAGAATTACTCCCCGTCTTTGACAACTTTTCTCCTCTCCAAGTAAATGTAAGCATGCACTTTAACTCATAATTCAGTGTTCTGATATAGGAAGTCCAAGCTAGACTATTTCACAAAATATAGGCTGTCAACATTATGAAAGCTTTAAGTGCGCATATTCTAAATGTTGAGTAATAACCACTTTGCAAGAATCAAACACCAGCTGACGTCAGGATTACCTCCTATAAAAGAGATCCTACAAATCTAAAACGCAGCTGCACACTGCTTATTTCCTATGACTTAGAATATAGCATAAAAATATTATGTAACAAAACCACAGACAAAAAAGAAAAACCAGGAATCTTGGTGGCCACTGGGGAGTCTTACTGCTTCCCGCAGAGCCGAGCTGGGGAGGTGAGGAAGGCTACCAGGTCCTTACCCAGTGGTGCCGGTGCCGGAGCTCCCGGATGGTGCTTTCAGCCTGCTCCAGCTTAGCGCTGGCCTCATCACTCTGCTGTCTGATGCTGGCCAACTCCCGTTTTATGAGGTAGTTTTCCTCAGCCTCCTGGGCTCTTGTCACTTGTCCCTTAGGACATAATTTTTTGTGTGTGTATAAAGCAATTTAGAATAGATTTAAGAAAGACTGCCTTTGTGAGGTTTAGTTATTTTTTTGACATGTTAAAAAAAAAGACACCTTAGAGAATAGAATAGCCAAGGTAATTATTAGCTAGAAGCTTGTTATTTTGCTCCAGCAAATTTGAGGAAACAAAATGAAATTTTCAATTGACAGTCTTAAGAACAATTCTCTTAGTTGATAAAAAAAAATGCAATTCATGCAATATTATGGAGTTGTACATGCAGAACTAAAATGTTCAATGAACAGTGGTTAATGTCACAGAATCCACTGCTTATCATTTGAAATACTTTAAAAATAAGGTTAGCTTTAAAACGTGCAGAGAGGTAGGCATTCAATTAAAAATAGTACATTTATCAAAACATTACGTATACATTCATATGCCAGCCCAAAGAATTATTTTTTGGGAAAATGCATGTAAAATTGCATGCATTAAGTATGAATTTCTAAGTTTAGGATTTTCTTTAGAGGTTAGTGAAAATACTAAAAATAAAAAAGATAAAATAAAAAAACTATACCTGTATCAATCTATCTGCCAAGGAAGCACTTTCCTACAAAAGGAAAAATTTAGATAGAAATATAAAAAGACAGGAAATCAAAGTAATAAAATTAGGAATAAGAAACACCCACACCCAAATTCCATTTACTTTTCATTGCTAATAAAAATGGATACTTAAATTATTTTTTAAATGTATTTTTATTTTTAAATCTTAAAAACAAATCAAAATAGGGACAGCTTATCGTGTCTCTAAAAGAGATAAATCTTTCTTTCATTACTTAGGACAAAAAAGTATTTTTTTTCTTGAAAATGTACCTTTAAATATTTATTTCTAGGCCTAGTCACATCATCAAACCACTTGAGAGGGGAGGAAGGGATTCGGCTCAGCAATACACCGCTCACAAACACAGCAGCCACTGGTGCAACAGCAGCATCCGAGAAACGAGGAACAAAGGTAACAGGAATTCTTAAGTTCAACTTAAACTCTTAACAATAATCCAGGAAGTACACTTTCGGTTCAAGAATTCAACGAGATCTAAGTTCCTAAGAATTCTAACTGCTGTCAAAACTAAGGTCCCATGCCGTGAGAACAGGCACTTACCCTTCTAGACACAAAACCACACCTTCCTAGGTCTTCATTACTATTCTGAAGAGTCGATGAAATAATGCTTTCTCTGTGAAAGTATCTAACTCTAATAATGAAAATAATTTAAGTTGCGTATTTTACTGCAAGCTGGCTATCTGGCGAAAGCAGGAATAACACAAAGTACAAGGACTTGAGACGTTCAACACGTGTGTGGAATCACCGGAAAGTCAAACAGCTTTCCCAGCCGCTTCAATCCAATCGCACAAGAGGAGCTATTTGACTTGAGATAAGGTCAGTGCAGCATCAATGGCGCTGTAATGAATACCCTGTCCTGTGCGCGACTAATGTATATAAATATATATACATATTTATATATTATATATAAATAAATATATATAATATATATTAATATAAAACCATGGAACATTGCCACCATCATTCTTTCTTGGATATCAATCTATAAACTTTTAAAGAAGATTTTAAATATAATTGGTCCTTGAGGAGCAGATACACACCAACTTACTCTCAACCTTTAGTTTTAAAAAACACCTTCTGAATTCAACTGTTTTCAATTCAGAAAAATTGTTGGACTGCTTTTTTTTTTTTGAGACAGTTTTATGTAGCATAGGCTGGCCTGAAACTACACAAATGACTCTGAACTTCTGACCCTCCCTCCTCCACTTCCCAAGGGCTGGGATTATGAACATGCATCACCATGCCCAGTTTATATGGAGCTGGGATTGAACTCAGGACTTAGTACATGCTACATGCCTAGCCCAAGAAGACTCTTACACTATATTAGTCAATTCATTCTTAAAAACACAACTACAAAATACATTCTATCAAAAGCATAATAAGAAAAATAGAAAATTTTCTTGCTTGCTAGTTATTTTACATGAAACAGAAAGGAAAAGCTAATGAGTAGATATAAGACAATTCTAACAACCATGGAGTTATAAAACTACTTAGTGTTGAAAATGAACATAAAAGCAGACTTTATCATCACTTTGACTAAATATAAAGCTTTGGTGTGGAAGGCCTTAAAAGAGCCCCTGCCACGTCCAATGTGTGGCTCAAAATCTAGGGAACACTTAAAATTTATCTTTAAAACATCTGTCAGGATGTATTCCCACCTAAGTCATACTTTTTAGAGGACCAATGAGGAAAAAAGCAAATGGTATCAATATGTAATTCTATGATTACGTAGGGTGCTCATTGTGAGTGCGCAGCAAGAACAGTAAGCAGGGGAAGCTGAGGTGGGCACCACACTTAGGGAACGTACATACCAAATTGTTTAGTTTGCTCTATTTAAACGGTAAGCATGGAACAGAAACTTGCAGTAATCATTTTACTTACTTTTTCTAATGTTTCAATGCGTTGTTTTAAAAGCCTATTTTCTGTGCGTAACCTCTGTGAAGAAATAGAAAAAAACGTTTATTTGCAAATATTCTCAAGAGGATTCCTAAGTCACAGTGTTAATAATGGGCCACCTTTTATTAGGGTTAGGGTTAGGGTTGGGTTGTAGATGCACACAGCCTTGTCTAATTTATTTTAGCATCTAATGAGATGATCATATTTTTTATATGATCATATTTTTGTTTATATGGATTACATTGACATATTTCCCTATGTTGAACCATCCCTACATCTCTGGGATCTGTGGATGATTGTTCTGATCAGTTCTTGGATTCAGTTTGCCAACATCTTATTGAGTATTTTTGCATCAATGTTTGATGTGGGAGTGTCATATATCAATCTGTCGATTTCATTGGTTAATTAATAAAGAAACTGCTTAGCCTGATAGGATAGAACATAGGTGGGTGGAGTAAACAGAACAGAATGCTGGAAAGAAGAGAAGTTAGGCAGACGCCATGCAGCTCCTCTCCAGGGCAGAGGCAATGAAGCTCCGACCCAAGATGGACATAGGCTAGAATCTTCCTGGTAAGTCACCACCTCGTGGTGCTACACACATTAATAGAAATGGGCCAAGCAGTATTTATATGAATACAGTTTGTGTGTTGTTATTTTGGGGCATAAGCTAGCCAGGCGGCTGGGAGCTGGGTGGCAGGAACGCAGCCATCAGCTCCTACAAATGTTCATGAGGGAGACTGATCTATACTTTTCTTTCTTAGTTACATGTTTGCATGTTTTGGGTATCAGGATAACTATAGTCTTGTAAGAAGAGTTTGGCAATGTCCCTTATGCTTCTATTAGATGTAGGGGGGAGGATGAAAGGGGAGGGGGAAGGGAGAGAGGAAAGAGGAGGAAGGAGAGAACATAAGGGATCTGGAGGGTGGAGTTGGGGGAAGGGCAGAGAGGGAGGGCAAGGAAAGAGATATCTTGATAGAGGGATGCATTATGGGGTTAGTGAGAAACCTGGCAGTAGGGAAATTCCCAGGAATCCACAAGGATGAACCCAGCTAAGAAACTAAGCAATAGTGGAGAGGGTGCCTGAACTGGCCTTCCCCTGCAGTCAGATTGAAGACTACCTTAACTGTCATCATAGAACCTTCATCCAGTAACTGATGGAAGCAGATGCAGAGATCCATAGCTAAGAACTGGACCAAGCTCCTGGAGGCCAGTCGAAGAGAGAGGAGCAATAATATGAGCAAAGGAGTCAAGACCTTGGTGGGAAAACCACAGAAACAGCTGACCCAAGCTAGCAAGAGCTCACTGGCTCTGGACTGACAGCTGGGGAACCTGCATAGGACTAAACTAGGCCCTCTGAATGTGGGTGACAGCTGTGTGGCTTGGACAGTTGGTGAGACACTGGCAGTGGGACAGTATACATCCCTAGTGCATGAACTGGCTTTCTAGAGCCCATTGCCTATAGAAGGAGACCTTGCTCAGTCTAGTCACGGGGGGAGGGCCTTGGTCCTGCCTCTATGTGATGTGACTGACTTTTTGAGGCCCCATTTTAAGAGACCTCACCCTCTCTGAGGAGTGGATGGGGGGTTTGGTAGGGAGAAGGTGGAGGGAGCAGAAGGAGAGGAGGGGAGGGGAAGGATTACTATTGTAAAATTTAAAAAAAAAAGATTGTTTTAAAAAATAGAAAGAAGGGGAGGGAGAGGAAGGAAGGAAGGAAGGAAGGAAGGAAGGAAGGAAGGAAGGAAGGAAGGAAGGAAGGAAGGAAGGAAGGAAGGAAGGAACCATCCCCAGCCCAAAAAAAGAACTCTTTGGCTTGACCCAGAGGGATGGGCTCTGCAGTAAGGCACTTGCCAGGATGCCTGATGGCCTGAGTTTAATCCCTAGGGCAGGCATGGTAGAAAGACAACTACCAACTGCAAGTCACCCCCTAGTGCACCATGACGTGTGACACATGCCCACGCACACACACAGTCATACACAAATAAATAACACACACGAGCTGACAGCAGGAAGACTGTCAGTCTTTCCTGGGCCACATGGCAGACGCCTACAGCTTCAACACTTGGGAGGTGGAGGCACTAGGGTCTGAGGCAGTCAAGGCCACAAGTCTTAGGCTTTTTTGAAATTTTGGGAGACATGTCTGAGTTTACTTAGTTTTTCTACTGATACAGGTTAACCCATTATACTAGATATGTATGATCTTATCTACATTATTACAGAAACTAGTATTTTCTAAATTAAAAAGGATGTTTTTTGATTACAGGAGGTACAAATAAAAATATCAGACTACAAAAAATGTATTTATTCATCCTTCAAATTGAAAATCTACCTGCTTCCTGACAGTAATTCAAAGCACAATATTTGCTTAAGGAAAATTCTGCATGGCTAAGGGATCCTGCCATAGCACAACAGACAAATTAGTTCACCAATGCTGCCTCCTACACAGCCGGCCTCAGATCACTCCGCTCTAGGCTCCAGCACACAGCCAGCTTCTCTACACAGTCGGCCGCAGATCACTCCGCTCTGACTCCAGCACACAGCTCTAGACTCCAGCACACAGCTCTAGACTCCAGCACACAGCTCTAGATTCCAGCACACAGCTCTGACTCCAGCACACAGCTCTAGACCCCAGCACACAGCTCTGACTCCAGCACACAGCTCTAGACCCCAGCACATAGCCAGCTTCTCTGCAAGTTTCACAATTACGTTTAAGCAGAATGCAATTTCCAGGGTCTGTTTTCACTTCAAGAGGAACAAGAAAAGAAAGATCTATTTCCTCTCATGTCATCCTACTCTGAACTACAAGAGGATGCCAGTAATTACAAATTTCACTCTAACATCTACTATCAAATTCCTGACTTGAAGGCATGCATCTGCAGCGATCTTAACCCTGGAATGCTTACTTTAATTTCAACTTGCTCTTCCATCTCTTTCGTTTTTATCGTAGTGTATTCTTTTTCAAGTCTAGAAAGAAAAGAGAAAGTTAAAGGTATGCTTTCATTCAAAAGCAATTAAATTATTTAATTTAAAAGGACATATTAACATAAAATATATTTCTTTACTTTTCCTCGAGGTATAATTTGAAATAATTTATATGAGAAAAAATAGCACAGTAGTCAAATGGGCAGAGGAGGAAAGGTCAGAACCACTGTAGGTGACCCGACCCGTGGAGAAAACACTCCGGCACACCCTGCACATACACCATCACTGATAAGCTGTGGAAGTCATGCAGCAAGGGCAGCAGACGACTTTATTTTATACCAATGGGCATGAGATATCAGGAAATATGGCATCACGGTTTCTGTACTTTATTTTATAATTTCTAAGAAGGAAAATAAATATGGCAAAGTATTAACAATTGCTAAAGTTAGATAGGAAATATGGATATTTATCATAATAATCTATTTTTCAGTATATTTGAGTATTTTCCTGGTTGAAAAATAAAGTTAAAATATGGTGTGAAGCTAAGCTAATGACTAAAAACTATTCATTCCTTTAGAATTAAACTTCATAAAGACTCTATTGGTTTTGCTTTGGTACTTTTAAGTCAAAACTCGGTGAAATTGACCTTAGAGCAAAGAGAATAAAACATATTTAAAAGGCCAGGCATGGTGGCACACCTGTGACCCCAGCACCAAGAGGGACAAATGAGGCATTGGCCTGGAGATTAGTCTGGGCTACACAGTAAGACCACGTCACAAATAATACTTGAGAAAGGGCTGGGGAGATGGATTTGCAGGCAGAGGCACTACCAAGTCGGATGACCTGTCTGTGAGTGCAGACATACAGAACACATAAATGTAATTTAAAAAACAAACAAATAGAGCCTAAAGATAAAATACAGAAGGAATAATTTATAGACTGAGGACCTGGAGAAGACCGAAATATCTTGTACTCGGAATATTAAATTAATTGGTTTAATTAACTATATTAAGTAATATAAGGGAACAAAATATTTTATTTTGAAAAAGGGAGGGGACCAGACAAGGTGGCCATATCTTTAATCCTATTATGTGGGAGGTTAAATAGGACTGTCAGAGTTCAAGGCCAGCCTGAGCTACAAACTGAGATACTGTCTCAAAAGAACAACAAACGTCCTATTACAAGCCCCGCAGTTTAGAAACATGTTATATTGCAGAAGCCCCATTGATGTGAATTTTAACTATCACCTTAGGCTAAGGACCATTTAAGTACTGGAAGCTAGAAAAGCATTCTAATAGCTGTAATTCTTAATACACTAACATTTTTAAGAGAAAAAAAAATTAAGCCAGGAACTGCGACTGATCTTGAACTTGTATGTTTACTGAAACCTGTGCCACACAAAGCTCCTCCAGGAAATAAGAATAAAAAGATGAAAATCTCAACCTCTCCTCAGGGCTGCACTCAAGCAGCCCTGGGACGGGGCTAAGAGGAAACCTATGTCAGGGGAACGACTAACTTTGTTTTTAAGTAAGAAGGCTTGGTGTACAACCTGGTGGTAGAGTGTGAGCATGTACAATGCCTAGAGCCAAGAGTGATAATCGTAAATATTAGAGATAGCAGCACACTTACACACATCTAGCTACCATCAGGAAGAAAGGAAGGGGTTTAAAAGCAGCGTGCAGTGGTCCTATGTGTCACTACTGAAAGCAGGGTGATAGTCTAACGTCACCCTTGCTGTACTAAAGCCAATACTACCAAATACGGTGAAAATTTTACAGCCTGTGGAGGGAAAATGTGGGGCTTTTCACAGGGACACCCCACGTCTACTGACCTGCCAAACGCCTCAATAAGCTCCATAACTACGAGATCACACAAAATACTTACTTTTTCATTTTTTTTGAGTTGTATTTGACTTGGTAAGCTGACTGGATCAATTTGTCTGGGCCACCATCAAACTGATGTGGAACGACCTTCTGAAAATGCTAAGCAATAACAAATGAAAGCAGAATTATTACTATAAATGATTTATTAGTGGCAAATCTGGAAACATACAAGAAATCATGAACTTACCTGCAACATCCCTTCCATGTCAAGTTGCATTAATTCTGTCTGATTCATTTGAAGAAGTGCTACTCCGACTCGAAACACTATTTCTAAACCCTGATGACACAAATAAAATAAAGCCAAATTTGTTTATGCTTCCATCGACAAAAACTAATCATTCAAAATAATACCAAGGTAAGCATTTAAAGATCTAAACTAAGAACTGGCAAACACTCTGCCAAGGGCCCAAGAACAAGTATGGTCCACTTGGGCTTCACAGCTGCTCTTCCTACCGTGCAGCCCACACCAGACACACGCACAAACAGGCAGGGCCGTGCTCTAAGAAAACAAACGGAGGACAGCTTTGATATGGAAACCAGAGCTGAGTAAGTAATGAACTATTGATTGCCAACTTCAGTCCTAACTAAATTAGATAAGTCACATAAACTGACAACCCAAGTGCCGCGGGAAAGCCTTCACTAAACTAAAGTTAGACGCAGTTTAACTACCGGAATCCTATAGTGCTCTGGGAAAGCCTTCACTAAACTAAAGTTAGATGCAGTTTAACTACCGGAATCCTATAGTGCCGTGGGAAAGCCTTCACTAAACTAAAGTTAGACGCAGTTTAACTACCGGAATCCTATAGTGCCGTGGGAAAGCCTTCACTAAACTAAAGTTAGACGCAGTTTAACTACCGGAATCCTATAGTGCTCTGGGAAAGCCTTCACTAAACTAAAGTTAGATGCAGTTTAACTACCGGAATCCTATAGTGCCGTGGGAAAGCCTTCACTAAACTAAAGTTAGACGCAGTTTAACTACTGGAATCCTATAGTGCTCTGGGAAAGCCTTCACTAAACTAAAGTTAGATGCAGTTTAACTACCGGAATCCTATAGTGCCGTGGGAAAGCCTTCACTAAACTAAAGTTAGACGCAGTTTAACTACCGGAATCCTATAGTGCCGTGGGAAAGCCTTCACTAAACTAAAGTTAGACGCAGTTTAACTACCGGAATCCTATAGTGCCGTGGGAAAGCCTTCACTAAACTAAAGTTAGACACAGTTTAACTACCGGAATCCTATAGTGCTGTGGGAAAGCCTTCACTAAACTAAAGTTAGACGCAGTTTAACTACCGGAATCCTATAGTGCCATGGGAAAGCCTCTTAAACTAAAGTTAGACGCAGTTTAACTACCGGAATCCTATAGTGCTCTGGGAAAGCCTTCACTAAACTAAAGTTAGATGCAGTTTAACTACCGGAATCTTATAGTGCCGTGGGAAAGCCTTCACTAAACTAAAGTTAGACGCAGTTTAACTACTGGAATCCTATAGTGCCGTGGGAAAGCCTTCACTAAACTAAAGTTAGACGCAGTTTAACTACCGGAATCCTATAGTGCTGTGGGAAAGCCTTCACTAAACTAAAGTTAGATGCAGTTTAACTACCGGAATCCTATAGTGCCGTGGGAAAGCCTTCACTAAACTAAAGTTAGACGCAGTTTAACTACCGGAATCCTATAGTGCTCTGGGAAAGCCTTCACTAAACTAAAGTTAGATGCAGTTTAACTACCGGAATCCTATAGTGCCGTGGGAAAGCCTTCACTAAACTAAAGTTAGACGCAGTTTAACTACCGGAATCCTATAGTGCCGTGGGAAAGCCTTCACTAAACTAAAGTTAGACGCAGTTTAACTACCGGAATCCTATAGTGCCATGGGAAAGCCTCTTAAACTAAAGTTAGACGCAGTTTAACTACCGGAATCCTATAGTGCTCTGGGAAAGCCTTCACTAAACTAAAGTTAGATGCAGTTTAACTACCGGAATCTTATAGTGCCGTGGGAAAGCCTTCACTAAACTAAAGTTAGACGCAGTTTAACTACTGGAATCCTATAGTGCCGTGGGAAAGCCTTCACTAAACTAAAGTTAGACGCAGTTTAACTACCGGAATCCTATAGTGCCGTGGGAAAGCCTTCACTAAACTAAAGTTAGACGCAGTTTAACTACTGGAATCCTATAGTGCTCTGGGAAAGCCTTCACTAAACTAAAGTTAGATGCAGTTTAACTACCGGAATCCTATAGTGCCGTGGGAAAGCCTTCACTAAACTAAAGTTAGACGCAGTTTAACTACTGGAATCCTATAGTGCCGTGGGAAAGCCTTCACTAAACTAAAGTTAGACACAGTTTAACTACCGGAATCCTATAGTGCCGTGGGAAAGCCTTCACTAAACTAAAGTTAGACGCAGTTTAACTACCGGAATCCTATAGTGCTCTGGGAAAGCCTTCACTAAACTAAAGTTAGATGCAGTTTAACTACCGGAATCCTATAGTGCCGTGGGAAAGCCTTCACTAAACTAAAGTTAGATGCAGTTTAACTACCGGAATCCTATAGTGCCGTGGGAAAGCCTTCACTAAACTAAAGTTAGACGCAGTTTAACTACTGGAATCCTATAGTGCCGTGGGAAAGCCTTCACTAAACTAAAGTTAGACGCAGTTTAACTACCGGAATCCTATAGTGCTGTGGGAAAGCCTTCACTAAACTAAAGTTAGACGCAGTTTAACTACCGGAATCCTATAGTGCCGTGGGAAAGCCTTCACGGCAGAGAGCAGTTGAACTACAGGAATCCTGTCTCACTATGACAGCATCGACCGTGTGGGGGAATCCACTTCTCATTTACTCTCCTTGTATCTTTAAGGTGATGAAGAGGATGAATTTGGAGAGAAGATCCAAAACCTAACTGCATATATCTGAATCCTGGACACAGTCCCAAGTCACATAACATCCCTGTAAGCCTCAGCTCCCATCTATCTCCTAACAAATGGGCGTGGCCACAACCTAACCAGGAAGGCTGAACGAGATTAACTCATGGAAGCATTGCCGTGGAGACACAAGGGCAGCTCTCTCGTTCCTCCTTGTACCGCCCTGCTCTAATTAACCCAATGACTCCTTTATTCTGTCTTTATTCCTAATCTGCTCATTAGCTTACCTCAGACATAAAGATATCGAATATCCTTGTTGCGACTGGTAATGGGAATGTTGTCAGAAAGATGGTCAGAAACCAGGATGACGCGTACATTGACGTGTGGAAACTCTGAGACTGGAAATGTACGGAGAGCTCTGGAAGATGCTCCTGGCAGAGAGAAGAATTAGTTACAATAAAATAAACTGAGGATTTCAAGACAGATTATCTGTAGGTAAGCCTACAGCAAACAGAAAGAAGATCAAGAATAACAGAAAAACGCAAATACAGAAATGAAACTTTGTCGTAAGCAGCAAAGGACAAAGCAATGACCTACAGCTGGAACATCAGGTACATCTTAACATTTGATTCACTAATAAGAAAAACTACATCATAGCCAAGTTAAACTTAAACCAAGTATCATCCATCCAACCACTCACTGAGCAGCAAAGTAATGAAATGTTTATTTCTTTTCATCTTGTTGGTGGGTACAGCTATCCAATATCTTCTATATTTTAGCTATAATATTTCTTAGAAATTTCTAAGTAAATGCCATGCTGAAACTTTTAAGTACCATATACCATCAGCCATCAGTCTTTGCCTCCTACAGAGTAGGAAAAATACAAGATCTTCAACAATGTCTTAACTCCTAGCACACCAAGAGTGTGAGGTTTGTATCTTCAAACAAAATTACTATTTCAGAAAACAATTATCACAAGATGTATTCTGGTTTTCTTAAAATGTAAAAACAATTTCCTATCCCATTCTTCATATAACACAGGATTTCGTAATTCCAGAGGAAGTGGTTGAAAACTGCTTCGTGTGCCAAAACGACGACCCACACCTAAAACTCTTCGCATCCAACTGGAACGCAAACAAAGGAGGCCACTCCTACCTTCCTACTACAGGATAGCAAAGTAAGGTTATTTATTTTAAATGAAATTTAAAATTGAAGAAATAAAAATTAAATCCAGAAAAGTAAAAATTTTCAAAGATGTTTTCGCCGGGTATGGAGGCACACACCTTTAATCCCAACACTCAGGAGGTAAAAGCAGGCAGATCTCTGTGAGTTTATGGCCAGTGTGGGCTACATAGCAAGTTCTAGGCCAGCCAAGGCTACACAGTGAGGCCCTGTCTTTAAAAAACACTAATCAATTTGCACTTGACTGATCCCAGTCTTCCTTTTCTCTTCACCTTGACGTGTTGGCTTCTAGACAATCTCAATCTGAGGCTGGTCACATCAAATTATGGAAACATTAGATTGGGGGCCAAGATGCAAAGAGAACAGAGGGAAGGAACATGACAGTGCGGAGTCTCAACAGTGAGCTGGCTCCCCACACAAGCACTCAGAACAGCACACAGCAGGAGCAGGAGCATAGCACCTAAGTACTCAGCACTCAGTACTCAGCACTCAGTACACAGCACTCAGTACTCAGCACTCAGTACACAAGCACTCAGTACACAAGCACTCAGAACAGCACACAGTACACAGCACTCAGTACACAGCACTCAGTACTCAGCACTCAGTACACAGCACCTAAGTACACAGCACCTAAGTACTCAGCACTCAGTACACAGCACTCAGTACACAAGCACTCAGAACAGCACACAGCAGGAGCAGAAGCACAGCACCTAAGTATGGTGCACTTGAGGCCAATGCTGAACGTTTCTAAGCGCCCCAGCATGACCAACTGTCACCATGGGATGAGATCACTGACTGCGTTCTCAACTGATGCTATGCTTTTTTAAATGTGTTTAAGAATTTTGCTTGCATTTACCTATGTGCACGGTGTGTGCCTAGTGCCCACACAGATCAGAAGGCGGCACCAGAACCCCTAGAACAGGAATTACAAACAGTTGGAAGCCACCACGTGGGTGCTAGCAATCGATCCAGGTTCTCTGCAAGAGCAGCAAAGGTGCTTTTAACCACTGACCCATCTCTCTCTCTCCAGCACTTGCTTCTATGATTCTGACACAGAATTTGCTAAGATCACATTGAGAAAGGGGTAAAAAGGTAAAGCGAACGTTTACCTGTATCATGCATTCAAACTGGTACATACAAAGGCCCAATTCTGCCATGCTTGGTTTAAAGAGTTCACGAAGTCTGTAGTCTTGCATTAATTTAACAAACACACAAAAAGCTTCTTCTTCTGGCATCTATTTTAAGAAGAAAAAATAGTAACACAGTTCAACATTTCACAATACACAAGTAAGCCAAATCAAATTATAAACAAAGTACCACTCAATAACAAAGTTTCTTGTCATTTCTTTGAAGTGTATGTGTTTGCATGTCCAAGTGTTCACAGAGGCCAGAGGTCATCCCTCAGTGCCATTCCTTGGGCTCCATACATTCTGTTGTCTTGAGACAAGCTCTCCCGGGTCCTGACTCACAGAGCAAGCCTTCCTAGCCGAGTGCATGCATCACCACACTAGGCTTCTTTACGTGGACTCTGGATGCTGAATTAAGCCCACAGTGAGTGCTTTCAGCGGTCAGAGTGCAGTATAAAGAGCAATGGATAAGAATCAGGACGTTCCAGGCTTCCATTCTGAGAATCAGACAATGACTCTTGCAAACTCTGAGACTAACTGCCTCAACTTGTCTAATTCATTAACTTAATCAAATGTGTGTATGTGAATTTATACATGTACGTGTATATGTGCATACATACATATACACACACACGTCTACGGTCATGCCACCCTAAATAGGACCTATTTCATCTAACCAACAAGTATTCATTTATACCTACATACTGTTCTCCTTCTAAATATAAGAACAACAGCAAGGAAAACATTTAAGCTTTACTCAAGAGGAGCTTTCTAAGATAAACAGGTTATGTGCCTAAATCATAGCTATGTCAGTGGTGATGAACGCTATGGAAAATAAACTGGAATAAGAGAATGCTGGGGAGACAAATGTTCTCTATGTAAGTCGGGAATGGACCTAAATAAAACAAATGAGGAAAGGAAATTCGAGACCATCTGAGAAAGAACAGTCTTGGAAGACAGAGAGTACGAAGGCCCTAGATAATGGTCCCATAGGCTCATATATTGAATGCTTGGTCCCAGTTAGTAGATCTAGAAAGGACTAGGAGATGTGGCCTTGTTGGGAAGAGGTGTGGCTTTGTTGGCAGGTGTGTCAACAGCCCACACCACGTTCTCTCTCCCCACTCTCCACCCTCCCCCTCACTTTCCTCCCCAGAGCCATAGCTGTCTGCCTGCCTGTACCCACACTCCCCACCAGGATGGTCATGGACTCTGAAACTGCAAGCCCCATTTAAATGCGTTCTTCTATAAATTACCTTGGTCATGGTGTCTCCTGACAGCAACAGATGCTGGCATGCTTGGTCAGCAAGCAGGAGACACTAAAGTCAAGTTATCCCCTTGTATACAGTAAAACCTACACAAGAAGTACTTAACAGATGCCAAGCAGAGAATATAAATTAATGAGATTAAACTTACATTGCTTTTAAAAGTTCATGAGTAAAGGAGTTTAAAGAAGAAAAAAATGAAACCACACACACAGGCTCTGAAAGCCACACTGTAATTTTTTACTTTGACCTTAAGACAACTGGAAAGCTTTGGGGATTCTGCACAGAAAAGACACACAATGTAATTACCAAAAGAACTTCTATGCTTTAAAATTATCTGCAACTGGGTTTTAAAAGTATAAATCAGTAGGAAATATTCACTAAGAAAATAACTCAAAAGGCATTCAAAACTCAGGCAAAGCACCCACAAGGGTAGATAACTTTCTCAAAATAATACAGTTTTCTAATCTTCATTTATAGTCTGTGAATGAATTTCAAAAGAGGATGTCCCCCAAAGGTCTCTCAGTACCTCTTACTGAAGACAGTCACAGTTCTGCTGTGGAGACCATCCCTAATAATTCAAGTCCTAAAGCCCCACTGACACATCAATGGCTGCAAGAGGCACGAGATCCCAGATCTCCAGACTACACCGTTCTCTTAGTCCCTCTTCATCTCGATTTCCAAACTCCCACTCTGATCCTCTAAGGCATTCTCCAGGATTCCCATCTTTCAGAAGGTCCATCTGAAACACGCTGGGCCTCCACAGACTTCTGGGTCACTGTTCTACCAACTCCTTAGTCATCAGCACTGAGACAAACTCTAGCTTTTGACCTCCTTTCCTCCAGGGAGCACGGCAGGCAGTTACTATCTCAGCCTCCACAGCCACTCCAAAGGCTAAAATCAGTTTTCTACTTCTTGTGTGGCCATTTCTCCAAGACTGAAATATACTCTTGTGGAGGGGCAGGACTCGGAAGACTCAAGGCCACTTACATAGCCTCCTGATGTTACACAATCAGGGACCGACTGGAGCAAAAGAAGACTTTGGTGTATAGCCACCTCACAGGAAACTCCAGCTATGCAGCTCCACAAGCTGCAGCAACACGTACTCTTCAGGGAGGAAAACATTCTTCTCTAGAATCTAGAGTCTAGACACTCAGCAGAGATGAATACTGTTATTTCAAAGTTAATATAAAAGAAAAAGGAACAGATTTGTGGTAAAAATCACTAGACTGATAATAATTGTATTTGACTTTAATAGTAAAAAGATCTACTACTGACAACCATTTATAAATCAGGACAATCAGGACTTTGTGGATGCTCTAAATACATCAATATTAATATAGCTACTTTTATGCCATATACATTATAGCCCAGATTTAGTTAACATGGAAAAATATCCTAGAATCACCACTGGAGTTCTTACTACACACGGTAAGTAGTAGCCAGCTTGTTCATACTGTGCCCTAAACGGAGGGATGGAGACCAGGGACAGAGCAAAAGAAGAGCAGGTGCACAGTGCGTATAAGGCCCTGGGCTCCATTCCCAGCACCTGAGCAACAGACAAACTGAAGAGAACGGGGATGAAGAAGGGAGTCCTGACACGGAACTTTTAAAGTCAGATAGTAAGGAAGTAAAATACCAGGAGATTTTGGTTCCTACTCTGCTTTCATCTACTCAAGATGGACAAAAGCCACTGAAGTTTTACTACATGTCTCACACGTGCCATACACCACGCAGACTCACACCTACAGAACTCTCGCAAAGCATCCAGACGAAAACAAGGCCATCTGAAACGGGAGTCTAAGCTCACAGGCTGAGTGCAGAACTGAGATACAAACCGCAGCCCACACACTTCAAATCAAGCCACTTTCAGGACTAAGTTCTGAGACTACATAAAAAGTTAAATAAGGAAATTTTCATCAAGGCTAAGAAGATGAATGTATACACCATTTCCCTTTCCAATTTTAATTGCCATACCCCTAAATTCTAGGAGCATGCTACCCAAACCACTCCCAAATCAGTCAATGCCAATATTGTATCCCTGGGACAGTAAAGGCAGCTGAGTATCATAAGTTCAGTATGATATAAATAACAAGCTGATGGGAAAAGCCTTGTTAACCAATAATCTTTAAGAGGTGGAACCTAGTTTAGGTGTGGCTTTCTGGGACCAGGAGATAAAAACCTGTGCACCACCCAGGAGTGCTTTGTGTAGTTTCCCCCGTGGTCAAGCAGGGCCTAGATCTTCTGTGCCTGTGGCGTGAGTTTTTTAATATATTTTATTTATTATAAGAGTCTATCTTTAATCTAGCCTAGTTATTTCCATATCAAGGTAACAGCGACAATAAGTCTATAGCTAAATGATATATAACACTCCTAAGTATATTTCCAAACATGTTCATAACGTAAATAAGATTTTGTAAGAAACTTTTATTCTTATTTTTGGTTGGAAAAAGATTACTCCCAATGAAATGTTGAAAAGTAAAATTTTAAAAAAATGTAACAAGTTCTTGTAGAATATCTTGGTACAATTGTATATATTAAGAAATGAGCCAGGTGGTGGTGGTGCATGCCTTTAATCCCAGCACTCGGGAGGCGGGTGGATCTCTGTGAGTTCAAGGACAGCCTGGCCTACAGAGCTAGTTCCAGGACAGGCTCCAAAACCACAGAGAAGCCCTGTCTAAAAAACCCAAAGGGGAGGGAGGGAGGGAGGGAGGGAGGGAGGGAGGGAGGGAGGGAGGGAGGGAGGGAGAGGGGGGAGGGAGGGAGAGGGGGGAGGGAGAGAGGGAAGGGGAGAGGGAAGGGGAGAGGGAAGGGGAGAGGGAAGGGGAGAGGGAGGGGGAGAGAGAAGAAAAAAAGAAGTAAGTGGGGTTGGAAAGACTGTTCAGCTGTTAGATCTCATCTTAGTTCGAGCCCTAGCACCATGTCGGGCAGCTCAGAAGTGCCTGTAACTCCACCTCCAGGAAATTCAGTACCCACTTCCAGCCTCCACAGGCACTATAGGCATGTGCACAACCCTCCCCACACACACACACACATAATTAAAAATAAAAATAAAATATTGAAAAACATAAGAAGAGGCAGAAGCTGGGGGAGCTAGCAAGATGGCTCAGCAAGTAAAGGCACCTGTCAAGACCAATGGCCTGAGCTTCATTCCTGAAGTCCATATGGTGAATAAGAACCAGCTCCTGCAAGTGGTGTCTGATCTGCATACACTTGGGCACACACATAGTGTATGTAAAAAGTACTTGTAATTATTTTTCTTTTATTCGAGACAGGGTTTCTCTGTGTGGCTTTGGTGACTTCCTGGAAGTAGTGCTGGGATTTAAGGCATCACCACCACTGCCCAGCATAAGGGGCTGGGCCTGCAGCTCAGTGATACAGCATACAAAGCCTGGGTTCAATTTGCAAAGAAGAAGGAAGTAGGAGGAAGGAAAAAGAACAGAGGGAGGAAGAGGAGTGCGGGAGCTGAAATCTCATTTGGTGGCAAGAGTATTACTGTGTGTCATTTTACTTTCAAAGTGCCAAAGTAAATCACTATGTACACTACGTTTAGGGAGATGACACAAATCTGCTTAACTCAGGAAAACCGGAGACGGTTTTTTAATTCTCCAGTTGACTTTAAGAAATGTAGACGCAGCTGCAGCTTGCAGGCGTGAGCTCACCTGCATAAGCAGCAGTCCCACTATGAAAGCACTGCCTTGACAGTAGCCAACCTCACGGTCCACCAAGGAGTAGGCCTGGAAAGTAAAACATGGTGTTCAAAACACTTCAACGTGCATATTCTATCTTCCTTCTCCAAAACCGAAAATTGGTGAGACAGTTAAATTAAAGGTTCATTTATTTGTTTACAAAAGCTCTTGCTTACTTGTTACAGATGTTATTCTATAAATATTTAAAAAGCAAATGGTTTATTTCATAAAATTTCTCTGGACAATTTCTCACTTAAAAATGGCAGCTCCTAAGAGCAAAGGAAATAAAGCAATTCATACTCAGAAAAGCGACAGCTATCGGACAGAGATAAACACAGTACAGTGACGGCAAACAACAAAATTCAAATAACTTAAGAAACTGGTGGTATTTCACAGAGGAAAATGGGGGGGGACTATGAAAATGCAATATTAAAAAGGCAACAGTAAATTTTTAAAGGGCTGAGCACGCTTAACAAGTAAAGTGACTATCGCAGACCACAAGGTTGATGCGTATGAAGTATCTACTCTCACACTGCAAAGGCCGGCGAGAGGAGGTTAGTTTTTGTCAACTAACACTAAATAATGTGATAAATTTTTCAATGAGTTCTCCAAACTATCGACAATGAAGCATCAGAATTAAAGCAGAAAGTATACTAAAACTAAGTCTACCGACCAAGAACCTGAGTTCATGCTTCATTATGGAAACATGTAATATCAACCTCCTTCAAACTCACTTCACTTCAAAACATGAGTAACTAGCACTTACCTTCATCACGTTAAATAAAACCTCCTGTCCAAGGCTGTCTTTTTCCTTAAAAAAACTGTGCTCTGGGTAAGTTCGAGCAATGTCTCTTCGGATCAGTTTTTCACAAGGTGAAGTCATTTTCAGGAGTTCTGAATACTGGTCCTTAATTGACATACTCTGTGCGTTACATAAAAGCTGCCAAACGATTGCTCTGAAGTGGTGGGGTATCCCTTTACGAACAAGCTCCTGAAAATGAGAGGAAAGCACAACGTAAATGTCTCACACCTTGCTACCCAATCGCTCTGGGGCCTTGGAGTGTTTATAATTTACAAAGCTTGTTTACTAGCAAATATGAAATTCTTTAAAGAAGTCTAAGATGTGACCCTTGGGTACGTTCTGATCAGGAGGAGCTACAGAGCCATGGATAAACCGTAGTCGGACTGGGAATGTGGGGCCTTAAGGACCTGTCAGTCCACATATCAAAGGGCTGCTGGGGAGAAAAGGCAAATACTGATACAGAATGTCATGACTTCATTTCTGAATTAACAACATGGGAGTTTAACTGATTTCTAAAAATAATATTTAATTGTGAATATCTACAATTTCAGGATCCCTACAACAGCCCACAAGCACAGATGATAACCACATATAAAGCAAACCTGTTCGCAACATAGCTCAGAAATTCCTAGAATCCTTCTGCTTTTCCTAATTCCCTACTTAATCCACACCTGGTCCTCTCCAGGGTAAAGAAGAGAACTTCAGTGAAGAACGCAAATACCTTCACTTGCTTCTCTTTTTTCTTGCGTGCATCATCCCATTCATTCACAATTCTTCCCCAAAGAATCCAAGAGTCTTCTTCCAGGTGACTGAGGTTGCTGGAGGCAGAGGAACTTGATACAAGAGAAGAGCCGCTGTTTCTTCTTGACCCGTTCACAGATCTTAAAGACTTGCTATCCGTCTCTATCAAGCTAAAACAGAATTAAAATTGTTTAAGTATCATCTCACATGAAACTAGATGAAGTAGGGATTGCATTTAAAACTTCACTAAATAATTCGTCTTTAAAACATGGGTTTTAAAACATATTTGGTTAGTTGGTTAGTTTTCTGAGACAGGGTTTCTCTGTGTAGTCCTGACTGTCCTGGAACTCACTTTGTAGACCAGACTAGCCTCAAATTTAGAGGTCCTCCTGCCTCTGCCTCTGCCTCTGCCTCCCGAGTAGATTGAAAGCATGCACCAGCAAACTGGCTTTCAGATACAGTTTTAACAATTTTTGTTTGGTTGAAATCAGCACTGTTGTATTTTTTTACTATACACAGCAGTTTCAAACACTGAATTGGGAAGGTGTACTACATGCATTCTAGTACTATCAGCCCCATTATAATTCATATTCATTTCCACTGAGTTCAATGGGAGGCTCCTGACTCCACACGTGAGTACACACACAGCAGCAGAACAGACTCCCCGCACCCTCCTGACTCCACACATGTGTTGCAGGAACCGTCCTCCCTCCCACACACACATGTACACCAAATACTTTAAGAAGAAAACCAAGAAGGGAGCCCAGCACGGTGGTGTTCAACTACTCAGGAAGCTGAGGCAAGAAGTTCACTTAACCCCAAGAGTTTTTAAGACCAGCCTGGACAACACAAATGAAAAATCCTTATCTCAAAAACAGTTCAAGGACCAAGGAAATGGCTCAAGAGGCAACAGTACTTGCTGATGACCCGAGTTCAACCCCTGGGACTCACATGGTAGAAGCAGAGAACCAATTCCCACAAGTTTTCTTCTGATCTCCACACGTATGCCCCCTCCAATCAATCGATCAATCGATAGATAGATGTAATTTTAAAATGTTTTAAATTCTGATTAGTAAATGGGGGTGGGAGGAGGTGGCCCCAAGAGAGAAAGAACATATATTTGTAAAAGATTCAACAGAATCTACGGATTTACTAATCCTTAAATCCTACCAAGTATACTGTGTGACCAGACCTAAAAAGTAATGATCAACCAAATCCCTTCTTTTTTTTTCCGTTTCACACATGTATAACTCATCTATAGCGCGCGCGCGCACACACACACACACACACACACACACACTTACAAATATACATTGTAAAGATATGGCCAGACCAGGCCCCGATTCCTAGTCAGTAGTAACAGGATCACAGCAAGCACCCACTCTCAGTACTCCCTCGGCCCACAGTCCAGGTTGACCGATAGCATTGACCATCACTAGCTTGCTGTAAAGCTGGGGTTTTTCTCTTAAGATTCCTGTTGACTTCTGAGTTTGCAGCCCTGTCTTAGGCTCCTCTCTAAAGAAAGGTGATTAAGGGAATGAAAACCATCTATTTCATAACTCATTACAATAGTGAGTCCCTAATTTCAATTGCATACTCATGGGTTATAAATGAAGTCTAGGAAATGCACTATAAAAATATAAATTATAAATGGTTCAGATAGGAAGAACCTAAAATGTTTATTTAATTCACTTCAGTAAATTCTCAAGATCAATCATCTGTTTGGGGTATACAAATGTTCTCAGTACTATTTTAAGAAATATGAAAAGTGAGGCTGAAAAAGAAACATGAGTCGATTCCTATACCTTCTGGAAGTCAGACAGATTTATAACACATGCTACAGCCCTAATAGTATTTAGCCCACTGCAAGCACATTAAGCCAAAAGAATGTTATAGTCTCAGAGTTTTGAAAACCCTGTACATTCTAGATATGCCACAATGTATGAAACCATATTATAAATTATAAAAACAATTTTTATCCTTATTTGGAGAAAAATACTATATTTCCATAGCAACAATAATTTAAATAACTTTAAATTTTCCCAAATATTGTTATAAACGAAGCAGAAGGGAAGATAATGAAGTGGGCGATAAGCACCTGAAGAAGATTCGATGTCTTTAGACAATGCAGAAATGTAATTTAAACCACACCAACTACACATTAACACAGCTACAACTCTCAAGTCTCAACATACAAAATGTCAACCAGCACAGAGCTAATGTGAATCCCACAAACCAGTATCCGAAGTATAAAATGGACATGAACCTCCATTTCCTGGGACCCCACCAAACACTGTAGCAGACACAGCTCCCCCTTCATGTGGGACCACAACCAGCCTGCAGGATACCCGCTTACAACTACACCCCATCTTTCTGTGTGCACAGGATTCCCTTGGATCTTGCCCGAAGCTGCTCTCAGCCTTTGCTCCTAGCCCACCTCTCTTCCTCTCTGCCACCCACTGACCTAAGAAGCACTCCCTCAGTACCACGGAACCCACAGCTACCACACTCTCCTAAGACCCAGAGAAGGCAGCAGAAACCAAGGAATGGAACAACACTCATTCAACAAAAACAAGACCAGATATCAACATCTACAGGCAACTCAAACACCCTAACCCCAGATGCCTAGACACAAACCCAAACGGCCAAGCCAAGATGCCTCCAGCAGAACCCAGCAGGACATGAGAAAGGCAGGACTTCAAAGTAGCAATTATGAACATTTTTAAGGACCCCAAAGAGGATATGAGTCGGGCTGGAGAGATGGCTCAGTGGTTAAAAGCATTGCCTGCTCTTCCAAAGGTCCTGAGTTCAATTCCCAGCAACCACATGGTGGCTCACAACCATCTGTAATGAGGTCTGGTGCCCTCTTCTGGCCTGCAGACATACAGACAGAATATTGTATACATAATAAATAAATATTTAGGGGCTGGGGAGATGGCTCAGAGGTTAAGAGCATTGCCTGCTCTTTCAAAGGTCCTGAGTTCAATTCCCAGCAACCACATGGTGGCTCACAACCATCTGTAATGGGATCTGGTGCCCTCTTCTGGCCTGCAGGCGTACACACAGACAGAATATTGTATACATAATAAATAAATAAATTTAAAAAAAAAGAGGATATGAGTGAATCCCTTAGTGAAGTCTATGGAGACACAAAGAGTAGAAGGAACAAATAAAACCGTTCAAGACCTGAAAGTGCAAACAGAAGCATAAAGAAAATTCCAGTGGAAAAACACCTGAATCTCCATGGAAATTCTTTCTAAAAAGCCAGAAGGGCCCGAGGGATGGATGTTCTACAAATTCTAAGAGATCACAGATGCCAGCCCATATGACTATATCTAGCAAAACTATCAATCACAATATATGGAGAAAGAAAATTTTCATAATAAAACCAAATTTAAACAGTTCCTATCTATCTTACCAATTCAGCTCTATGGAAGGTGTCACAAGAAAAGCTTCAACCTGAAGAGGTTACTCACACCCAAGAAAACACAAAGAATACATATTCCCAAACCAGAAAACTGAATGGAGGATGAAAACGCTACACTATAGCAACAAAATAAAAGGTATCTATAAGCACTTCTCCCTGAAAACTCTCAATATTAATAACTCTCAATTTCCCCCAATAAAAAGGCATAGACTAACAAGATTAATTAGAAAGCAGGATCCACCCTTCTGCTGCATTCAAGAGTCACACTTTAATATCGAGGATAGATATTGCTTAGGGAAAAAAGATAGAAAAACATACTTTAAGCAAATAGAACCAACAGGTAAGCAGGTATAGCCATTTTAATATCTGACACAGTAAGCCTTCAAAACAAACTAATCAGAAGAGATAGGGAAGGAAGGACACAACATTCTCAAGGAAAAATCCACCAAGAGGACACTGCAATTCTAAACACGCATGCACCAAACACGAGGGCAGAAAAGAAAAGAAACACTACTGTAGTGGCATTTGTGTGTACTAATAAAACTTGCCTAAAGGTCAGAAAAGTAAGAGCCACACTGGCCAGCCTTACAGACCAGGCAGTGGAGACACACATCTTTATACCAGTAGCCACAATGACACACACCTTTAATCTGAGTAGACACACTAGTTTGCCACACAAACCAGGAGTGGTGGTGCACACCCTTAATCCCAGCCCTAGGTAGGGAAGACTATAAAACAGAAGGAGACAGCTCTCAGACACAGTCTCATCTGAGATTCCTGGAGGCAGGATTGCTATTTTGGACTGGCTGGCTGCTTTACTTTTCTGACCTTCAGGCTGAAGCCCAATTTCTGTCTCTTGAGATTTTATTAATCGTGCTTCGCACTATTACAGCTAAAATCACACACGGATAGCGAGTAACTTCAATATCCACTCTCAGTAATAAGTCATCCAGACAAAAACTAAACAGAAATGTTGGAGTTTAATAACATCACAAACCAAATATACTTAGCAGGTGTTCACCCCAACACCAAAGAATATGCTTTCTTCTCAGCAGCCTGTGGTACATTCTCCAAAACTGAACAAGTCTCAGCAGATACAAGAGAACTGAAGATACAAAAAAATACTCTGCATCCCATCAGACCACCACAGACTAAAGCTGGATGTCAATAACAGAAAGTGTATAAACTCATGGAAACTGAACAACACACTACTGAAAAATGGATCAAGACAGAAATCAAGAAGGAAATTAAAAACGTTTAAGAACTGAATGAGGTTGGGAGGCGAAGCACCTTTAATCCCAGCACTCGGGAGGCAGAGGCAGGCAAACTATGAGTTTGAGGCCAGCCTGGTCTACAGAGCTAGTTCAGAATAGCTAGGGCTGTTACACAGAGAACTCTACCTGGGAGGTGGGGGCCTGAATAAAAATAAACACAAAACTATGGGTGTCATCTGTTGAAATAGGGAGCTGCGGGCTGCGTCCCCGCCACCCGGCTGCCCGCACGGCTAGCTTTATACCCGAAATAATTACAGGGAAACTGTATTCTTTTAAACACTGCCTGGCCCATTAGTTTCAGCCTCTTAACCCATTTCTAATAATCTATGTAGCACCACGAGGTGTGCTTACCAGGAAAGATCTTAACCTGCATCTGTCTGGAGTGGGAGAATCATGGCGACTCCCTGATCCAGCTTCTTTCTCCCAGCATCCTGTTCTGTTTTCTCCGCCCACCTAAGGGTTGGCCTATCAAATGGGTCTAGGCAGTTTCTTTATTAATAAGAAATCACTCCCACATCAGTCATCGAGGTAGTCCTAAGAGGCAAGTTTCATAACACTAAGTGCCTTCCTAAAAACCACGGGAAAGATCTCATCTAAGCAAATTAGTAGCAACTTAGAAAGCTGTACAACAGAAAGAAGAAATAACACCCAAAAAAGAACAGACAGCAAGGAATAATCAAACTCAGAGTTAAAATCATCCAATTAAAAATAAACAAATACAAAGTTTAAGGAAAGAAAGAATTGGTTTGTGAGGATACTCAGTAAGATAAACACTTTGCCAAATTAACTAAATCGTGGAGAGAGAAGATCCAAATTAACAAAATTAGAGACCAAGAGGGACATAGTAACAGACACTGAGGAAGTCCAGAGAATTTTAAGTACTTAATTTAAAAACCTGAACTCCACCAAATTGTAAAACAGGCCACCTACCAAAGTTAAATCAAGATCAGATAAGCAATTTAAACAGATCTATAACCCCTGGTGAAATAGAATCAGTCATTAAAAGTTTATCAACCAAAAACGCCCAGGGCCAGATGGTTTTAGTGCAGAATTCTACCAGACTTTCAAAGAGTAAACACCAATATTCCTCAAATTATTACCCACAAGAGAACAGAAGGAATACTGCCCAATTCATTTTATGAGGCAAATTACTTAAACCACATAAAGACCAATGAAAAAGATAATCTATGTTCAATTACCCTTATGAACATAATGCAAAAATTCTCAATAAAGTACTTTTATTGCAAACTAAATCCAAGAACATACCAAAAAGATTATTCACAATTATCAAGTAGGCCTCATCCCAGACAGTCAGGGATGATTCTACACATGTAAATTGATAGATGAAATCTACCATAAAACAGACTAAAAAGCAAAAACCACATGATCATCTCATTAGATGGAAAGGCCTTTGACAAAAACCAACATGGGTTCCATTCCCATGGGACTAGTGCCCTGCCTGCATAAAATGCTCGTGCAATAGTACAAACGCTGTGGACCAACTCCATGAGATGGAACCCAAGCCTGACACTGCTCTAATAGTAGATAGGCCACAGGCCCACAGGAAAACCAAACACTTGTTCTGCTAAAGTAACATAGCAACAGAATGAGCTTTCACGACATTCTGCTGCGCATACGGATCAGTGTTCAGTATCAGAGAGGCTTCCTTGCAGTAGACAGAACTAACATAGAGACCCAATCTGGATAATGTACAAACAGTGAACGACCCTGGACACTCAGTCCTGAATGGGATGTCTTCAGCGCTCCATGGAAAAGGAGGCAGAAAGACCCACAGGGCTCGTGCACTGTCAGCACGCAGCGAAGTCTGCACTGTCCAGGTCAGATAAGGTCCCCGAGCTGAGAGGTGTCGTGAACATGATCTCCAACCCCTAGCCTAGAAGTTCTCTCCCACTGACATCAGTTTCCTACCACGGGCTCTCAGATGACCCACACCTAGGGGAGCGTCCATGCTCACCACTAGGTGGCCAACACTAACTAACAATGGTATTTTATGATTTTTTTTGTCTCATGCTGCTTTGAGCATTTTTTTTTTGTTATCTTCCTGGTTTTTTTCTTGTGTATTATGGCTTCCAATTTTGTGTTATTATGGGTTTTGTTTTTATATCTGTGTTTCTTGTGCTTTTTAGTTTTTGCTGTTTATTCTGATTTGATTTTTTTATTCGCCTGTTTGTTTCCTAAAGAAAGCGAGAAGGGGGCTAGAGGGATTGCTTGGTGGTTAAGAGTACTGCCTGCTCTTCCAGAGGTCCTGAGTTCAATTCCCAGCAACCGCATGGTTGCTCACAACCATCTGTAATGAGACCTGGTATATATGCAAGCAGGCAGAACACTGTATATATAATTAATAAATAAATATTTAAAAAAGAAAGCAAGAAGGCATAGAGTTGACACTGAAAATGTAAATGCCTTTTATTACTGCAAACTTTCCAAAATGTTTAAAATGATTTGAATTACTTAGTGAAAGATTATTTTGGTATCCTGTATAAAGAGAAGAGGTGTGAACACTTATCTGCACTTGGAATTCTCTTTAAAATTCTTTAAAAAAATAAAATAAAATTCTTTTGTTAAAAAATGAAGAAGTCCTCTGTCTGAGATCTGAAACATTTGTGGAATAGGTGATACATCAAGTCTCTTCTCAGAGAACTGCATTCATCCACGGTTTGTTCAAAGAAAACCAAGGGTAATTTGGTAACCTGGTGACAGCTGCATCACGACATCATAGCACAACACATTATGACTTTATGATGATGGTGATGTTACAAAAGAAAAACCCTACTATGCTACCAATCACATCATCCCCGACCAACTGTCACCCTCCCAGGCTGTCCAGTCCGCGTCGGTCTGTGGCACCAGGCTGCGGCCAGGCTGTCGGCACGAGCCCAGGTAGGGGCTCCGGCGGAGGGATCCGCGGAGGCGAGGCTTCGGTCTCTTCGGTCTCGGAAGAAGAGACCGCTTCTGCGGCAGCACAAAGGGGGCGGCTGCAGGGTGATGTGCCAACCGATGTGAAGACAGATATTGCGTCCACTGTGGCTGGACCGGAAGCTGAGCGGGCCTCGGCCCTCTGCACACCCTGCCGGGGCCAGGCCAGAACTGCCCACCTCCTCTTCCGCAGCTGATCCACAGCTGACAAGGCAACCTCGGGCCCTGCCTCGTTCCACCAGGGGCCCACCAAGACAGCCTTCCGCCCACCATGGCTCTGAAGAGAATCCACAAGGAACTGAACGACCTGGCGCAGGATCCCCCAGCACAGTGTTCCGCGGGTCCTGTCGGGGAAGACATGTTCCACTGGCAAGCTACCATCCTGGGGCCGAATGACAGCCCCTATCAGGGTGGAGCATTTTTCCTGACGATTGATTTCCCAACAGAGTACCCCTTCAAGCCACCTAAGGTCGAATTTACAACAAGAATTTATCATCCAAACGTCAACAGTAACGGCAGCATTTGTCTTGATATCCTTCGCTCACAGTGGTCTCCAGCACTGACTATTTCAAAAGTGCTTCTGTCCATCAGCTCCCTGCTGTGTGACCCCAACCCAGATGATCCCCTCGTGCCTGAGATTGCTCAGATCTACAAGACAGACAGGGAAAAGTACAACAGAACAGCTCGGGAATGGACTCAGAAGTACGCCATGTGACTAAAGAGATTATTGGATATCCTCTACACGTCAAGGCTAGGGGAACTCGGAACGAGAAGGCCTTCTGGTTCCCACTGGACTGTTTGCTATGAACCACGCTGCACCTGCTTCATCCTTCCCGGTGCAGGTTCTTCACCTGACACAGTACTGCTGCAAGCTGTACTTCTGTACCAACACTGTCTCCTAGCACAGTAACCAAGATGTGAGATTAAAAGTTTTCCTCATTGACTTAATATGAATAGCCACAGTGTGAGGGGTGGTGGTGCACCACACTGCTTAGAAGGGGTAAAGCTCCATCAGCCGGTAGGAGACGGTGAGACTGCTTTTAAGTGGAAGCCATTTAAATTTTAAAAAGTTATGAAAAGCTGGGTGAATAATGTGAAAGTTTCTGTATTCATTTTATTCCATAACACCTAGAATTAGATGAACCCTAAAACCAACCAGATTAAATCCAACCCACCTCCGGTATTTTAAGGTCTAATTGGTCAAGAAAAATAGATTGGTGCTATTAGTCTATAAAGTGTGATTGGCTTTGTTCCCAAATTCTTTATATCCCGACTCAACCTCCTTTCTTTCAGTCTTTCTCTCCATGTTCCTTGGTGTATTTGTGGTTTCTCGGTAGATACATACAGATCACTAATAGTACTTATTTTTCTTATGTTAACTGCTTAATCCATTTGGATTTAAGGGTAAAAATTCCATTTGATGAAAAAAACTCTGTATAAAGACCCAATTGCTCCTTTGTAGCTTATGCATTAAAAATGATTAATCTATGTAATAAACCAACTCCTCCATCATTACATAAATGTTAATCTGTGTAATAACCAACTGTTCCAGCCACTACATAAATGTTAATCTGTGTAGTAAACCAACTATTCCAGACATTGCATAAATGATAATCTGTGTAATAAACCAATTATTCCAGCCATTACATGTTAATCTGTGTAATAAACTATTTCAGCCACTGCATAAATGTTAATCTGTGTAATAAACTCTATTCCAGCCACTGCATTATTGTTAATCTGTGTAATAAGCCAACAGTTCCAGACATTGCATAAACGATGGTCTGTGTGATAACTGTTCCAGCCCCTACATAAATGTTAACCTAACAGCTCCAGCCACTGCCTACATTTTGTGTGAGTAGGTATTTTCGCTTTAAGAACCTTATTTGGTTGAAATTAGTAGATTTTTCATTCAGTCTTTACATGCTTTTACTTAGATCGATCACATTTTCAAATCATGAAACAACTTCAGTTTATAATTAAAAAGACACCTTAAAAGTAATTTTAGCCAGGCATGGTGGCGCATGCCTTTAATCCCAGCACTCAGGAGACAGAGGCAGGTGAGTCTCTGTGAGTTCGAGGGCAGCCTGGTCTACAGAGTGAGTTTCAGAACAGCCAAGGCTACACAGAAATACCATCTCAAATATAGAAAAAAAGTAATTTTATTAAATATGATAGAGGCATAAATTTATAGTCTTATGAAATAACATATAGCCTCTGAGGAAAAAAAGCTTAAATAAGAAACCTGCTTTGTTAATGAAACTAAGTTGCATTATACCCAAACCTCATGGCATTCTTTGGTACATACATAAAACACAATAACAATACTGGTACTGAGTTTAAAAAAAAAAAACTTTGACTAAACTTAGAAAACAACACCATTGTACAGTTAGGATGTCTCCATAATTACTTTGACTAAACTTAGAAAACAACACCATTGTACAGTTAGGATGTCTCCATAATTACTTTGCACTAACTTACTGGATGTCCACCCAATTTTAAATTATGCTGTGTATGTAGCTTTTGGTGTGTGCGTGCATGCCGTATGTAGCTTGTGTGTGTGTGTGTGCGTGTGTGTGCGTGTGCACATGAGCATGCTATGTGTAGATTGTGTGTGTGGTTTTTTGAAGTCTTCCCCCATCCATACTCTAGTAAAACCTTGAAATATGTCAACTGTATGTCTGAAACATGATTCTTTTCCTAATGTAACTGAAAAACAAAGCCAGTCTTCAGTCGTGTTGATGTTCTCTAGGCATTAGGTTCTTAAAAATGAATCTTTATACAAAGCTGAATAAATCCCAGTTTTTAACTGCCATGAATAGAGACAAAATAGAAACTATGTTGCTGGCTTACATACTGACTACACTAAACCCTCTTATCATCATTTTAAAGTATACTACTACCTTTGTAAAAGGGGAAAAGTAATCCATTATAAAGCAGCCTCAGGGCAGATTCCAGAAGAAAAGCATTGCTTACGTTTTGTTTGATTTTGGTTTTGGTGTGTGAGTGTGGAGAGGACGTCGCTACACAATTTAGCTGCCTCTGCAGACTTTCCAGTGGGACAGGCCTAGGCTAATAGATGCATGCATGCATGTACGCCTGCTTGCCTGTGCTTATGTGCACGTGTATTTTTAACCAAATTTTAAGCAAATTTTTAAAGTTTAAAATTTATATGATAATAAAAAGATATTTTTGTACACTTGTACATTGTTTTAAGCCAGTTTTTATATGCATAAGAGCCAACAACTAAGCTGAGCAGTAGTGGCACACTCCTTTAATCCCAGCACTCAGCTCTGTGAGTTTGAGGCCAGCCTGGTCTACAAGAGCTAGTTCCAGGACAGGCTCTAAAGCTGCAGAGAAATCCTGTCTCGAAGAAAAAAAAAGGAAGGCGGGCAAAAATATCAAGTTTCCAGTGTGGCAAAATATACCAGCAATCTCAGTACTGGGAGGCTTACATAGGAGGTCACAAGGTCAAGGCCAGCTTGAACCACGCAATGAGACCGTCTCAATGCTCGTCCTCCAAAAAAACAAAAAGACAAAAAAAAAGTTTAAAGAAAAGAAAATAGATCTAATGTAGCACAGCCAGGCACTGTGGCACACATCTGTAATCCCAACACTGTTCAGGTCAGCCTGGTCTGTGGTGAGCACTAGGCCAGGCAGGGCTCTGTGTGAGACTGCACAATGAATGAATGAGCCAACAGTCATGTGTCTTGACTACACAGTGTATTATGTGTGTATATATAAATCCCACAGCAGTGCAGCATTCAGGCCTTCACGTCCACTCACTGGCTCAGAGCCTGCAAGATGTGTGTGGTAAATGCAATACACAAGCAGGCCACTGTTAACTCTGATGCTGCATTTGTCTGTGCGCCTTTTCTGTTTAGATAAATTAACTACGTTACTTATACAGTGTGTAGGTTTAGAGCCCAGAAGGTTGCATACGCACACTTTAACCCTCACACGTTAGGAGACATCCAACAGTGCTTTTCCTAGATCTGTCATCTAATGATAAAGAATTCTATTTAGACACGGCATTCAAGAAAGCCTTAATATGTAGGCTTTATAAAAATATATAATTAGAATCATCTCATTTATTACTGTTAAATGGGTGAATAACTTTAAAATGCCCCCAAAACAGATAGATGACCATGTAATTTCAACATAATTAAGAAATTACAATAGTGACAGAGGACAAACTTAATGAGCCTGGAAACTGGGATGCAGCGTCACTGGAAGTCTGTGCCACAGAGACGGTCCTCTAAAACTTACTTACTTTGTTTACCACACATCCTACATGAAGTAGAGAATCGGGAAATACTATAAAAGGGAGGATAGTTTAGGTTTTATCTCTAACAGATGAACTTTGTATCTTGGGTTCTAAGAACTGAGCAGCACCAAGACTTTACCTTTGTCAGGAAAGTGTATCAGCACAGGCTTCATGGGACTTATAGGAACAGCAGTTTTTGTTTGGGCTTTTATTAGGTTTGTTTTGAAAGTAGAGGTTGTTTACTTTGTATATGGATACCTTCATGAAAAAAGACATTAAAAACAAAAACCCTGTGTAACACTGTAACTGAAAAGTACAAAGTAGCCCTCGGCACCTACCCCAACCTGCAGCTGGCAACCAGGCTGCCCTGAGATTACTGCTGCTCAGCCCTAGAGAAACTCCTTTCTGCTGTGTGTATGTGCGCGTGCGTTAGTGTGTGTTAGCCTAAGTGACTACTAAATGCTCAGCCATAAATGGAATATCTCTAGGACCTCCCCTAAGGCCCAGGGAACATCACAGAAGGGCTACGAGGGCAAGGGGAGTCCCTTTCCTCGGTGGTCAGTTGCCCATATGCCAGGGAATAAGCCACATTCATCCTCATGTGAGAAACCCTGGTAGATGAAGAAACTGTCTGGGGAAAAGGATTTTAGACGTGAGATGAGGAGGAGGTACATACGCATGGTCGAGCTATACTACATACATGGATGAAACTCTCAAGGAATTAAAACAGTATCAACAGAAGAAAAGTTTTCAGGATTCAATATTTGTGCCTTGACGCACTTGGAAGACGTCCTTATAGGCGGTGCCGACAGCAGTGTGAAACACAAGCCTAAAGTTCAGAGAAGAAAAAGGTAAAGACCACAGAAATTTGGCAACTGAGATTTGGCTCACTGTTTCCTGTGGTTATCAGAGCAAACACAACAGAACCAATCAGCTCACCACCTGGGGATCTGCAAACCGCTAAGAGTTTATAAAGAACTAAGGCGGGAAACGTATGGAAAGTTTTCTAACTATTCTGGCAGTAACCACAGAGTCTTATCACAAAGTGAACAGTGTTTCCAGCATGGGGTTCCAAGGTCTCTAATATCACAACAAAACAAGATGTGAAACAGGCTGGCAGGAAGGAAATCACCTGTCAACTAAATGGTCAGCAAATCAGTAGAATCTGGCTCATTAAAGTCTACCTGGGTCTGCCCTAACAAATAGTTAGAATTTATTTTGAAAAAAGGGTAATTCATAAACAACGGGTATTTATTGTTCAGAGTTCTGAAGTTGGGAAGTCCAAAATATAAGCACTAATATTCAAATCTGGCGAGGACATTTCTAACTAACAGTGCCTTCTGTTAACGTGTTCACATGACAGATGCTGCCAAAACTCCATAAAGTCTCTTTTTTAAAAAGCATTATAATTCAACCCATGAGAACAGAGCTTTCCAAAGGTCTGACTTTATTATATTTCAGATTAGGTTCAACATAAGAAGGAGTTTTGCAGTCACAAACATTCAGATCAAACAAAACTACATGCCTGACTCACAGGGGTCACATGCTTTCCTGGTGACACATAAAATTCCTCTCTAATCAATAAAAAAAAATAACAGAATTAACAAAAAAGAAGTGTAAAAATGATAGATCTGAAAAACCAATTTCTTTGCTTTGTTTCTTTAAAATGACAGCTCCAGTCCAAGATTCTTTACAGAAAGAACTGAGGAGTAAACCAGCCATCCTGAGCCAGGAATGACAGCTGACACCTGTAACCCCAGCACGAGGAAGCTTGAAGCTCAGTTAATGAAGATTCAGAGACAGATATTGGGGTTCAACCCGAAGACCAGAAAAGCAAAGCAGCCAGCCTCTGGCTCTTACCTCGACCTCAGCCCAAAAAATGGCGATCCTGCCTCCAGGAATCTCAGAATGAGGCTGAGCCTAAAAGCTGTCTCTCATTTTCTAATCCTCTCTAGTTCTGGATTAAGGGCATGCACCACTATAGCCTGGTTTCTATGGCAAGCTAGTGTGGCTACTGGGATTAAACGTGTGTCACTGATGCCTGGTCTGCAAGGCTGGCCAGTGTGGCTGTTTTACTTTTCTGATCCTCAGGCAAGCTTTATTCATTAAACATAAATATAAAATATAAGATGCCACTACAGAGGCTGAGGCCTGAGTTGTTACCATGACTTTATGACCAGCCTCTTACATTACACAGTAAGTTCTAGAAAATTCTGAGCTACGGTGTGAGACTCTAAATAAAATCCTGCCTTCACAATAGAGAGAAAAACAAAAAACTTAAAACCAAACCAATTCAAATGAAGTGGTGTTTTTGCTGTTGTATACATGTGTGTGTGTATATATATATATATATATATACACACACACATACATGATGTATTGTTATTTACATACATGTGTGTGCATATATATACACACACATACATGATGTATTGTTATTTACATACATGTGTGTGCATATATATACACACGTATGTATACACACACACAGCTAGAGAGATGGCTCTGTTTTGCTTGAAACCTTTTCATTTATTAATGAATTTTGCTGGATATTTTATACAGAGTATCCTTAAGGAAACTGAGGTAATGCTGGTTTTTTAAGTTCTTAAGTATTTAATGAATATTAGACCATGGAGACCAGACTGTACAGAAATATAATGCAAGTCACTTACACAATTCTAAAAGTCCCAGGCAGCAGCTACATCTTGAAAGTTCAAAAAGTGACTAATTTTTATAATATATTATCTTATTTATTTAGATTTGTTTATTTTGAGACTGGTTCTGCTTTATAGCCCAAGCTGACCTAGAACTTATGGTGATCCTTCTGCCTTCAAAGTGCTAGAGTTACAAGCATGGTCCAGCACATAGAGCTACTTTCTTCAATTTAAACAAGTCATTTCAAAAAAGAAAACATCATTTTAACACGTACTCAAGTTTTCTTAAAATTAACGTTATATTACTTTTTTCAAAACAAGCCTTCAAATTCTGGTATAGTTTACAGTTTACACCTAACAGCAAGTCTAAGTCAGACGAGGCACACTGCAGTGCCCAGCAGCCGTGGGGTCAGTGCTAAAACACTAAGCAGTGGAGCTCTAATGTGGATAGAGACTCATGGTAACTATATTTTAAAAACAAAAATATACCTCGTATAAAAATGGTTCTGTTTTATCACTGTAGTATCTCTCTCCTTGAAGGATATGCTAAGTAGGAAAACTGAAGTAAGTAAAAGGAAATAAAGATGGCTGAAACAAAACCTTAAATCAAATAGGTAGTTAATGTCAGCTTTCAAACAGTACTATCGCCCTGAACTAAAATGTCAGCTTTCAAACAGTACTATCGCCCTGAACTAAAATGTCAGCTTTAAAACAATACTATCCCCTGAACTAAAACGTCAGCTTTAAAACAGTACTATCGCCCCTGAGCTAAAATGTCAGCTTTAAAACAGTACTATCGCCCCTGAGCTAAAATGTCAGCTTTCAAACAGTACTATCCCCTGAACTAAAATGTCAGCTTTAAAACAATACTATCCCCTGAACTAAAATGTCAGCTTTAAAACAGTACTATCGCCCCTGAGCTAAAATGTCAGCTTTAAAACAGTACTATCCCCTGAACTAAAACGTCAGCTTTAAAACAGTACTATCCCCTGAACTAAAACGTCAGCTTTAAAACAATACTATCCCCTGAACTAAAACGTCAGCTTTAAAACAGTACTATCCCCTGAACTAAAATGTCAGCTTTAAAACAGTACTATCCCCTGAACTAAAACGTCAGCTTTAAAACAGTACTATCCCCTGAACTAAAATGTCAGCTTTAAAACAGTACTATCCCCTGAACTAAAATGTCAGCTTTAAAACAGTACTATCCCCTGAACTAAAATGCACCGTCACCCTTGAGACTCACCTCCTCAAATTCATCTCTGCCAAGGCCTTTGTATTCTTAATATGAAAAACACATTTTAACAAAAACCAAAAAAAAGCTGTCCTATTTTAACCTAAGTCTATCAATTATTAACTTTCTTCAAACAAATCTTTGATATTGGACTAAACCATTTCTTCACATTTTTCTGAGGTTGCCACGTACATTTACTTTTTTAAAGAAATAGTTGCAATAAAACCATGTAAAGGAAAATAATTTTCTATTCTCATGTTTCTTACATTTTAATTTTCTAAAATATTGCCTCCATTTTTGTGTCTCTTAAATCAGACAGTTAAAGACACAATTAGAGTAGACTCTCCACGCGGGAAGGGAACCAATCACATATGCTTAAGAACAGTGTCTTACACTGTGGTATCACAGGCAGCAATTCTGTCAATTACTTTTTCTTTAGACTTGTAAAGCACACAACTTCCTTACCAACTCCTGCAGAGGCCAGAGAAATGATACAGTGGCCAGCAAAACAGGGGGTGGGGATGTTAGGTCTTCAGGTATGACACTTTATTTGGGTTGTTGTTGTTGTTTTTAATAAAAGTAAATATATCTTCCCCCTGGGCCTTTTGAAAAGTCAAAGTCGCTCACAGTGACGCATCTCCTAATCTTTTCCAAGACAGTCCCACCAATTAGGGACCAACATTGAAATATATGATCTTGTAGGGCATTCTCAAACTACCACAGAAGACTACATCTGATTTCCAAACCTATTACAAAACTATAATAAATAAGGCAATACAGTACAACCTTAAGACCAAATAATAGATAAACAGAACAAAATGGAGTGCAGACATAGACCCAACATCTGTAAACAACTGAAATTAACTAAAGTGTCTAAGTAGTTATGGAAGAGTAGCTGATCAGGCAAAGAAAAGAGCTGGATGTGGCCCACGCCTTTAATCCCAGCACTCGGGAGGCAGAGGCAGGTGGATCTCTGTGAGTTTGAGGCCACCCTGGTCTACCAAGTGAGTTCCAGGACAGCTAGGGCTATTACACAGAGAGACCCTGTCTTGAAAAACCAAAAAACAAACAAACAAACAAAAACAAAAAAACAAACAAAAAAAAGTAGGGATGGAAGCGTAGGCCAATGTATCAAGGTCTGGGGACTCAATCCCAGCCCTGAAAAATAAATAAAACAAAAATGATAGTTTTGCCTTAATAATTCATAAAATACAAGAAGGATTTAGAGTCTGCTATACTAACAGAATGAATCTCAAGCGCTATTAGCTAAAGGTAAATCTTAGTCTTAGACTAATCTCCCAAAGAAATTCCTGAATGTCTGTTTTGTAATTCTGGAAAACAAGGGTCAGAAACTAGGAAACTATATGATAACCAAGAAGAGAAATGTCCAGCAATTTCACTCACCGATTCTGTTCCTCCAGCTTAGCCAGGAGTTCTAAGTCGTCTGGACTCAACTTTGAAGGGGAGGCCGGCGAAAGCGCTGGTGTCGACAGTGTGGTGGACGAGGATGTCGTGTGGGATGACGCAGATGGACTGGCCACCTGACTGGCCATCTGACTGACTGTATGCGAGACTGTGTTCTTCACCCATGAGAGAGTAGAGCTCAGCTTTTCCGCCACCTTGTCTGTCGCCACCTGAGGACAGAAGAGAAAGCACATTTTAGTTGTGTTGCGATCGATGTGGGATGCCCCTCTGTATGCTGTGAATATGGTTTGTTATCACTGGTTAATACAGAAGCTAATATAGCCAACAGCCAGGAAGAAGGCGAAGTCTGGGAAACACCAGCAGTCGCTAGGGAAGCAAGCTGTGAGGTGACAGTCACGAGACCTACTAATGGAAACGAGTTAACTTAAGTTGTAAGAACTAGTTAATGTCCGCTATGTTCAGCTAGTCCGGATTTATCCCAGGCTTTTTCAGACCCAGGCCAGCTGGCCTTGGTGAGTTCCCGAGAGAACATCCCCATTGTCTCAAACTCAAGAACAATCGCAGTGGGTTTTTGATCCTACTGCACGTACTGGCTTTAGGGGAGCCTAGGCAGTTTGGATGCTCACCTTACTAGACCTGAATGGAGGTGGGTGGTCGTTGGGCTTCCCACAGGTCAGGGAACCCTGATTGCTCTTTGAGCAGATGAGGGAGGGTGACTTGATCGGGGGAGGGGGAGAGAAATGGGAGGCGGTGGCGGGGAGGAGGCAGAAATCCTTAATAAATAAATAAATTTTTAAAAAAAAGAACTAGTTAATGATAAGACTAAACTAACGCCAAACAGTTTGTAATTAAGATTAAGCCTCTGAGTGGTTATTTTAAAAGTGGCTGCGGGAAAGGGCAGGATGAGAAACCTTCAGTTACATGCAATCATTTCCACAAACTTGGAGACCCCGCTAAGTTTGACTCAAAACTCACTGAGGGCCGGGCGGTGGTGGCGCACGCCTTTAATCCCAGCACTCAGGAGGCAGAGGCAGGCGGATCTCTGTGAGTTGGAGGCCTGCCTGGTCTACAAAGGGAGTTTCAGGACAGGCTCCAAAGCTACAGAGAAACCCTGTCTCGAAAAACCAAAAAAAAAAAAAAAAACTCACTGAGGTGATGGTGGTTAAGCCTGTCTTTGCTACCATTATTCTAACATCCAGACTTTGGAACTTACTTTCTTCATCTTTTTTAAGACCTACTCATTTCTATGTTATGTGTTTGCCTGCATATATGTATATATCACATGCATGCCTGCTGCCCTCAGAAGGCAGAAGAGGGTGTCAGATCCCCTAAAACTGGAGTTAAACATGGTTGTGAGCTGCCATGCCAGTAAAGGGAACCAAACTCAGGTTCTTTACAAGAACAGTAGCTGCTTTGTAGACCAGGCTGGCCTTGAACTCACAGAGATTAGCCTGCTTCTGCCTCCCAAGTACTAGGATTAAAGGCCACCACCACTTGGTACAAACACTGTTCTTATGAAGAGCTTCTGAGCTGGCAAAATGGCTCAGCCGTCAATGTACTTGCCATGAAAGCCGAGCATCTGCGTTTGATCTTCAGAACTCACACAGAAAGTAGAAGCTGAGGACAAAATCCATAGCTGTCCTCTGTCCTCCATACCATGGCACACATGCCCATGAGTGAAACACGTACACAGACACACACAATAATTTTTTAAAGTCTTAGCTGTGACATATGTAGCCTTAAAGATTACAAGCCATGCAGTACTTGTATGATCTTCGAGATCTCAAATCTTATGTGACAGGGAAAAAAGGTTAAACCACTATAAACCATCTTCTGAATAACTTAATGCCAGCCACCCTTAAGTTTATGTACAGTAATTCATTCACAGACACTAAACATCTGCTCCAACTTCTGACAGTAAACAGTGCTCTCGTGGATTGTCCAAAGCTATGAAATGGTGCTCTCTCCCCACATCCTAGACTTCTACCTAGGATGAAAACTCTACGCAGGGACAGGATAATATGGAAAATAATTCTAAGACATATTAAGCCATTCAACATAGCAGTAAAGCATCTAATACAAGAAAGATTCAGCTTCAAGAACTGAGGGGGCAAGGATTTTACCCCAAGCTACCTCTAGCTTCTGTTTAGCTTTCTGTCCCCTCCCTACAAGAATTTCTTTCCTTCTGGAATAGTAGTACAAAAGAAGCCATATGACCATGGTAACTGAGGAGAACGCTCACAAGAATAACAAGAAGGATCGACCCATAGGAAAGAAGCATGGGGCAGATTATTTATTCAGTTTGCTTCCTTCCAGATATCTCACCCAACCCCCAAACAATTGCTGCCAATTCACAGATCAGCACAGATCACTACAGGAAGAAATAATACTCGAGGCAGCTGGGCACACACCTTTAATCCCAGCGCTTGGAAGGCAGAGGCAGACGGATCTCTGTGAGTTCGAGGTCAGCCTGGTCTGCATAGTGAGATCCAGAACAGGCAGGATATCGGAGAAAATATCTTGGAGAAAAAAAAAAAAAGAAAACTAAAGCCAAGTAGAAATCCAACTAAGCAACAAGGAAAGGTGATGTTACTCTAGTGACCCTTCCTGTACAGAAAAACCTACACATTACTACAAATTGTGAAAAATGATGTTACTCTAGTGACCCTTCCTATACAGAAAAACCTACACATTACTACAAATTGTGGAAAGTGATGTTAATCTAGTGACCCTTCCTATACAGAAAAACCTACACATTACTACAAATTGTGGAAAGTGATGTTAATCTAGTGATCCTTCCCATACAGAAAAACCTACACATTACTACAAATTGTGAAAAGTGATGTTAATCTAGTGACCCTTCCTGTAAAGAAAAACCTACAAATTGTGAAATGACAGTAATTTGCATTCCAAAGGCACAGAGTAATATTTAAAGCCAGAAAACTTAACATATGGTCAGAGAGGCTCCAGAGATGACAAAACTATAGGTTACTGTCATCACTCTTGATTGCCCACCAGAACTAACTTGTAAGAACCTACTGCTGAAGACGCCACAGACAGCCAGGCCGCAGGACAGAGAAACAAAGCTGGAAATGAGCTGGCAGTGTCTTCACTTGCAGTGTTGGAAGGTGCTGTGTATGCTACTGTGAGGTAGAGACAATGTCACCAATAGTTTCACTGGTGGGCCTGTCTGCCCACTGGAGCAATCATGGTATGGCCGCTATGCGGATAGCGACCCACTCTCTACTTAGTGCTCCACAGGAAGGAACTCACCCCTCGCACTGTAAATCTGGTCACCAGCCCATGGCTGGGAAGGCCCTAGCAAAGAACCTACTATTGTTATTTTGCTAAATGGACACAGTGTCAAACTGCCTTCTAAGCACTGTGTTTACACCACAGGAGAGTGCTGACCTCAGGCTGTCAGTGAAGCTTCCCCCTGCCTTGGGCAGTGTAACACACTCACAATTAGTAAAGTGCTGGGGATAATGGAGTGTGGCGTGCCTGACCTTAAACTGGACATCTATAAAAGCCCTTCTGAAGTTCAGGCAATATACGGAAGATGTAAGAGGCAGGACGGGAGCTGAGAATAATGATGCTTTCTGGGGCTAATGAGAAAGCTTGGCAGGTCAAGTCGCTAGTTACCAATTCTAACAACCTGAGATCAAGCGCTAAAATCCATAAAAGGCCAAGTGTCAAGTGTGTACCCACATATACAAAACACATTTTGAAAAAGAACCCTAGTGTGAAAAAGTGTCTTCTAGACATGATGGTCATTGTCCTCATGAACTCATGGCAGCTGTGCTCACAACAAAGGCCTGTCCATGACTGGTGCCGGCACCATTTCATCATGTGGGGCGGGGCTGTGAAGCTGATCCACCACTCACGGTTCAGCTAATGGTGGTAGGAATGAGGAAGGGGTTGTTTTCATTTGTATAGCCTGATAAGTTGTCCGTGTTCCAAAAAATAACCTGACACTCATGCAGGCAACAATATTTAAACTCTCAATTATTATTAAATCATTAAATAATAAGTTAAATATTAAACTATCCTCTCTCCCACTCCCACGCACAGATGAAAAAGTGGGGGGAGGGGACTTGTTGGAAGGAGAGCTTAAGCAGGGGAGGTAAGAAAGGAGAATACAAAGAAACAAAATTCATCACACACACGTATGAGATTGCCATAAACATACCATCTCCTAATGCCAACCACTAACTCAGAATATACTCAGTGAATTCCAAGCAGTCATCTTTATAATCCTGTTAGAGAGAAGTCCCTCACGGAAGTGAATTGTTGCTAAGGCAAAAGCAATCTACTATTTGTTCTAATTTATTAAATTGAATTACTTTACCATGCCTCTTCTGTATACTGTAGCAACAGGCCTCCATTTAGAGAGTTTGGAACAACCAAAGGCATAATTCTGACATCCACTCGACTTAAAGAAATGAGATTCGGCCTCAGCACTAAGTAACGCATTAATACGGTTTACTATTTTCATAATTTCACACATTCCATGTGACTGAATTATCTTTCATACTGACTATGCCCTAACCTCCCTGGATCATGAACCTCACCATGCAAACATGTTGCAAGTTCTTGTCCACATCACAGACATGCTACATATTTATTCTGAGAAGTGAACACTCAAAATGTTAAAAATATCATCAAAAAGGACAATTATACATTAAAGAGATACAAAGTACGATTCGAAGCCAGGCGGTGGTGGCGCACGCCTTTAATCCCAGCACCTGGGAGGCAGAGGCAGGCGGATCTTTGTGAGTTCGAGACCAGCCTGGTCTACAAGAGCTAGTTCCAGGACAGGCTCCAAAACCACAGAGAAACCCTGTCTCGAAAAACCAAAAAAAAAAAAACAAAAACAAAGTACGATTCGATCTTTATGAAACTTCCAGAATGGGCATTGTCACACATCCCTTTAATCCCTGCACTCGAGAGGCAGAGGCAGGTAGATCTCTGAGTTCCAGGCCAGCCTGGTGTGAAACAAAACAAAACAAAAATCATACAACCAAAAGAAAAGGGTCCATACGTTAAAGAACTTCCAGCAGGCTCTCAATGTGATGCACCTGGTTGCTGGTTGCTGGGGAGATGACCAGGGAGGTCAACATGGAGTTATCCTAACAGTGCCAGTGTGGCTTCCTTTGAGGGGCAGGTTGCACAAGCCAGATGCTCTGCACCCAAAGAGACATGGTGGGCATGGCACTGCCCACTGCTCAAGACCTGGCCCTGTAGGCATCACCTGACAGCTGTTCCTGGTCTGCTCACTCAGAGGTCAAAGTGCTTACCTCACAAACTTGATGACCTGAGTTCAAGCCCAGGAGTCCAACCTCGGCTATATGAAACTGTCTTAAAAAAATAAACGAAACTGTAAAATGCTTTTGGTCTTGACATTTACATCTTCATATCAACTTTATAGTGTCTCTCACCCTTTTCTGCCACTTGCTTTAGGCTTACACTGCGGCCTTTTCTCATTCTCGGCACTACAAGTACGGCCCAGTGACATTGCACCCTTCATTTCTGACACACACGTTCAATTCTTCATGCTCTCCTCTTTGTCTGCTTTCACTGCTTTTAATTTTTCTTCAAAACACTTTTAGTTTCTCTTGCAATTTCTTTATCCAATATTATTTTAAGAGGATACTGTTTAATCTCTAGAAATTTTTATATTTTCCAACTATTTTTCTAACTTTACAACCAGGTTATACAATGATAGAGCTACTGGTTTCTAACTTAATTCTACTGTGGCCTGTAAGCACAAGCTAAAGACCATGTCACGTCCCAGAATGTGGTCTGGATGGGTTTGTCCTCAACCTTAGAGCGCGTTTTCTGCACTCAGTCACCCACTTCTGGTACTGCTCAGTGGCAGTCACACGTGCTGGAGCCTGCAGTCCTAACAGTGGATCCACTCAAGGTCCAGGTTTTGCTTGTTGGTTGGCTTTGTATTGAGACGGGGTCACATGTAGTCTGGGCTGGCCTCTAACTCACTACTTTGCTTTGCCTCACTAACTGTAATGTCTTTTTGAAGAAATGGCTGTACTCTGTTAGGTAAGGACTACCTTTATTCCTGGTAACTCCCTCTCAAACCTGCTTTGTCTGAAATCAATACAGCTACTTCAAATTTCTTTTGATTATTTAACAAAGTCCAAAAGGCAAACAAAGAACCATGTGAGGTATGGTGGCAAACATTTGCAATCCCAGCACTCTGAAAGCTGAGGCAGGAAGAGTCCAAATTCAAGGCCGACCTGAGTTACATAGTGAGATCTCACACCTCAAAGGAAAAAAAGAAAATCTCAGCACTTAGGAGAATCTCTGTGAACTCAAGACCAATCTGATCTACAGTGAGTTCCAGGAGACACCCTGTCTCAAAAAGAGAGAGAGAGAGAGAGAGAGAGAGAGAGAGAGAGAGAGAGAGAGAGAGAGAGAGAGAGAGAGAGAGAGAAATAACTTTGTATATAAAATCCCTTCTGAACAAGAGTTTTTCCAATAACTACTGTACTGAGTTAAAGTCCTAACAACGCAATAAAGTTTTAAATGTTTTTTTATTTACTCACTGTAGGTGTTCTGCCTGCATACAGCACAGACACTAAGAAACAATGAATGGGATCTCTCTGCACAACACCACCATTCAGTAAAGAGGCAGGGTAAAGAATGAAAAAGGATCTTCACCAATTATATATATATGAAGGCTAGTATCTAAAATATATAAAGAACTTTTGAAAAAAAGACTGGATATCAAGAAAATAACCCAGCTGAAGACATGCAGAGAGAGTTCTCAGAGCATGGCGTACAGAAGCATGCAGAGTTCTCAAAACAAAGGAAACACAAATGGCTGAGAAACCTTTAAAGAAACGCTCACCATCGTTAGTCATCAGGGACATGCAAGTCATAACTACTTTGAGATTTCATCCTCTACCAGTCAGAATGGCCAAGATCAATAACACAAAGAAGAGCCCATGCTGGTGAGGATCTAGAGTAAAGAAAACCCCTATTCATTGCTGGTGGGGTGCAAACTTGTACAGCCACTATGCACATCAGTGTGCAGTTTCTCAGGAAGCTGGGACTAGATCTACCTCAAGATCCAGCTGTACCACACTCTTTTGCATATACACAATGGACTCTGCATCCTACTACATAAATGTAGACATTTGCTCATCCGTAATCATTGCTGCTCTATTTAAAATAGCCAGAAATCGGAAACAGTCTAGATGTTCATCAGTTGATGACAGGATAATGAAAATGTGGCACATTTACACAATGGAATATTATTAATTGTTAAAAAGAATGAAATTTGCAGATAAATGGATGGAGCTAGGGAAAAAAATCATCCAAGTGAGGTCACCCAAACCCAAAAAGAGAAATCAGTATGTTTTCTCTTATATGGGGATATTGGCTTTTAAGCCTTTGATATGCATGCTACAATCCACATAACAAACAGAGGTTAGGTACCTATTAAAGGACAAAGGAAGAGAAGAGGATCTCCCTAGGAAGGAGAAATTAAAAGATACATAGTTATGGGAGGGAGGGTTGAGTGTGAGGAGCAAATGGGAGGGAGAAGGGAGAGTGGGGTGACAGAGAGATATGAAGAGAGTGGGGCTGGGCGGCTTAGGGCGGAGCAGCAACATGGCGGCGTCTGGAGCTGGTGACCCTTTGGGTGCTAAGGATGGAAATGCCCCATTCGCTCAGCGCATAGACCCGTCCCGGGATAAATTGACCCCAGTGCAAGTGCAGTTTATGCGGCAGGTGCAGCTTGCCCAGTGGCAGAAAACACTGTCACTGCGGCAGACCGGAACATCGTGACTGGCCTGGGCATCGGGGTCGTGGTATTAGCTATTTATGGTTACACCTTCTATTCAGTGGCTCAGGAGCGTTTCCTTGATGAGCTGAAAGATGAGGCCAAAGCTGCCCGAGTCCGAGCTTTCGAGAGGAAGAGAGCATCAGGACCCTAACTGTACAGACCATCTTCAAACTGCTGGAGCTCCTGTACCCCTTAAATGATGCCTGGCGATCTCACGGCATCGCTGGCTTCCTAATTTCGAACTGTGATTGAGCCCAAGAAGCCAGAGACTGTGCGTCTGGCCACTGCCGGGTGGGGGAATTGCTCATTTCACATGCAGTTTGTACAGTTACTCAGCCTTCTAATTTCCTTGTTCGAGAGGTATGAGACCTTGCCTTTCCTCAAACTTTGTGGTTTACCCCTTCACCTCCCAAGGGCCCAACTGTTAAGGGGGGAGGGTGTGGTGTATCTGCAGAGTTGGAACCTTAAGTGGGAAAGATGGGGTCAAGTTAAGAGAAATAAAATGAGTCATCTCTCCTGAAAAAAAAAATATAAAGAAAGAAAACTAAGGGCATTTGAGAAGCCGTTGGGAAACTCACTACCGTAGAAGTTTCCTAAAATACATACATAAATGAAAGAAATCAAAATGGTGCCATCAAACAATGGAGGTGACAATGCCCCAATTAGATTATCTTCCACCAAGAAGTGAAACCTTAAGTGCCAGAAATGGGTAACATCTAGTTGAGTGCTTAGCCAGAGGTCACAAAGAAACCCCAAATATCTGTGGCTATTACCAAGGTTATTGGTTGCTCTCAACAAACTGATGAGAACGCCTTTCGCTGAAGATAACATAGTTCATCAAAAACAAACTCAAGCTGGTGCCTAACTAGAGGCTTCACCCCTTCTGGCTAGTGTTCATGGTGCTGGAAGGTACTCTGTATGCTACCTGAGGAGAAAGGCAACCATCAACTCAGCTACAAACCCTGCAATCTACAGTGGTGACCAGCCTACAAGATACGCTGCTGCAATAGTGACACAAATGTTGTGAGCGTTATCAACTACGCTATGATTGGATAGAAGGCCCACGGCATGAGATGGAACTCATGTCAACTACGCTATGATTGAATATAAGGCCCACGGCATGAGATGGAACTCATGTCTGACACTGCAAGAATTATTAAGAACTTAGGACTGGATAAGCCATGGGCCTACAGGAAAGCCGCCATTCTGTTAAAAGTTAACAGCAATAAAATGACTTCTAAAGACATTCTACTACACACAGAGATCAGCGTCTCAGTCATCATCCAAGAAGCTTCTTCCTAAGTAGTTGGGAACTAACACAGAGACTCACGACTGAACAACGTGCAGAGAATGAGAGACTCTAGAGCACTCGGTCCTCAGCGAACACCTCCATCAAACCCTCCCACAGGGCTCAGGGAGCTGTGTGGAAGAGGAGGTGGAAAGGCTTAAAGAGCCAGAGGAGATGGAGGACTCCATCAAACCCTCCCACAGGGCTCAGGGAGCTGTGTGGAAGAGGAGGTGGAAAGGCTTAAAGAGCCAGAGGAGAAGGAGGACTCCATCAAACCCTCCCCACAGGGCTCAGGGAGCTGTGTGGAAGAGGAGGTACAAAGGTTTTAAGAGCCAGAGGAGATGGAGGACTCCAAGGAGGAGTGTCTTCCAGGCACAGAACTAATGCACATTCAAATTCACAGGACTGTGGCAACACACGGGCCTGCAGAGGTTCAAGCCAGACAGGATTTCACTGGTCAGAGGGAGAAGTGGGCATAGGCTCCCACCCTAACCAAGAAACTACCTGCAGTTGACATCTGCTTGCAAAGGAAAAATCAGTTTTCTCCACAATGGAGTCTCACTGGGTGTATTGGTCCCACTTAAGGGTAGCTCCCATGCCCTTCCATAGATAACCAACACAAAATAAATTGAAGGGTATTTTTGTAGACTTTTTGTCCCAAAATGCTTTGCTTGGGCATTTTTTTCTTATTGGTCCTGTGTTTGTATATTTGGAGTCCACTTTTTATTGTTTTTCCAGTATGTGTCTGTGTCTGAAAACTATTTTTCTCCCCACCCTCACCTTATTTGGTTTGTTTGGGGTTTTCTTTGGGTGGGTGGGGTTGTTTGGTTTTCAGACACACTTAACTCTTGTAGACCAGGCTGGCCTTGAACTCACAGAGATCTCCCTGCCTCTACCTCCTGAGTGCTAGGATTAAAGGTCTGCCTGCCTGATGAGTTTTTTAATTGGATAAAGACAAGTGAAATATAAAGACATGTTACACTTTCAAACCCTGTCTATAACCAGGAACCTTTCCCATCCTCTGCCCCGGTTCGGCAGCAGTGTTCTGTGTGCTGTCTGCACCTGCCAACTTTCTCCCCATCTGAAGACACTTCTTGGCTGTACTCAATATTCTGAATTCAAGTATGGCAAAAACACAAATGAGTGCTTTTTCGTTGCTACTTGGTATTGTCCCCTAATTTAATCCCCACAATGCACTATGTCTCATTATACCATTATATTAGTTATTATACCTTAAGAAATAAACATATTTTCTGAGAATTCACCACACTGACATCCAAAGGGGCTGCACCAGGTTGCACTCCCATCAGCAATGCAGAAGTGTTCCCTTTTCCCCACAACCTCTCCAGCATAAGTTGTCATCAGTGTTTTTGATCTTGGCCATTGGTGTAAGATGGAATCTCAGAGTTGTTTTGATTTGCATTTCTCTGATGACTAAGGATGTTGAACATTTCCTTAAGTGTTTTTCAGCCATTTGAGAAACAACCTACCTCAAGACCCAGCAATACCACTTTGGGGTATATACCCAAAGAATTCTCAGTCGTACCACAAGCACATGTGCTCAACTATGATCATAGCAGCATTGTCTGTCATAGCCAGAACCTGGAAACAACCATAGTGCTCCTCGACTGAAGAATGGATAAGGAAATGTGGCACATTTACACAATGGAGTACTACACAGCAGAAAAAATAACAACAGCTTGAATTCTGCAGGAAAATGGATGGAGCTAGAAAACATTATTTTAAGTGAGGTAACCCAGACACAGAAAGACAATTATCACATGTACTCACTCATAGGTAGTTTTTATACATAAAGCAAAGAAAGCCAGCCTACAAACCACAATCCCAGAGAACTTAGACAACAATGAGGACCCTAAGAGAGACATAGATCAAATCTACATGGGAAGTAGAAAAAGACAAGGTCTCCTGAGTAAATTGGGAGCATGGGGACCTTGGGGGAGGGTTGAAAGGAGGAGGGGAGAGGCAGAGAGAGGAGCAGAGAAAAATGTAGACCTCGATAAATATCAAAAAAAAAGAAATAAACATATTACTCAGAGAACAAAAATATTGTCATCTAAAAAAGGCCTTCTTGGGACTTGTGAGCCCGCTCAGCAGGTCAAAGTGCCTGTTGTGTGGTCCTGGCTGCCTGAGCTCCATTCCCCAAGATCCAGATCTCTTAATCCCGGCAATCAGAACACCAGGAAGCTCGGTGCCAGCCACCCTGGAGTGTGGAGAAGGTATAAACAAGAAAGACCCTGCTTCTCAAGGTGGGAGGAGAGGAGTAACTCCTGAAGTTACATCCGGATCCCCAAACATGTATGCATTCAGGAATAACTCCTGAAGTTACATCCGGATCCCCAAACATGTATGCATTCAGAAATAACTCCTGAAGTTACATCCGGATCCCCAAACATGCATGCATTCGCACACGTGTGTCGCACACACACTTTCAAGCATAACTTAATTAATTAGAAAGCACACTTAAATTACCTAATTACTAAGTAACACACTTTAATGAATGAACTTCTAACAACCCCATATGGCTATCACATTTAACAATCTCTGAAGTACTGTATTCATTGTTAACGTATAAATTTTGGTCAGAGCTGACAAGCAGCTGGCCTCTCCTGCTAAAGTAGAAGAATGTTAGCCAAGTGTGGTGCACATGCCTATAAGCCAGCACTCAGGAAGCTGAGGCAGGAGGATTCTAAGTTCAAAACCTGAACTATGTACATAGCAAAACGCCTTCAAAAACAAAGATGAATAAAGAAGTTCATAATCGGGCAAACTAAGCATGTCCTGTCACCACACACAAAGGGGGGGTGGGGTCCATTTTAACCGTCTGACTTGTGTTTTCTAAAGATGGCCTGTGTTAGTTCCCCAGGACTGCCATAACCAAGTACAGCCAACCAAACAGTTTAAAACATCAAAATGTTGTCTCTCAGTTGTGGAGGGTAACATCCCAGTGGGGCTAGGGTGAAGCTCCAGGGCACAGTGCTGTCCAGCATGGAGTGGGGGGGAGGGGGCGGGTAACTTAGGCTACTGAGTTTGGTACACAGAGACTGTGAAGAAAAACTAAGTGGAGATACTCTGGCTGACAGCATTCACTCCCAAATATGCATCTGAACACACTTTAAATGGCCCTGGGCTGAAACGCAGGCTGGAAGGCAACCAGCTCCTCAGTGTTCTATCCAAAGCCCTGACTGGCAGGAGACACTGACACACACACATAGCTGTGCGGTCACCAAGTGCAGGAGACACTCACTCACACACATGGCTGTGTGGTCACTAAGTGCAGGAGACACTCACACACACACACATGGCTGTGTGGTCACTAAGTGCAGGAGACACTCACACACACACACATGGCTGTGTGGTCACTAAGTGCAGGAGACACTCACTCACACACATGGCTGTGTGGTCACTAAGTGCAGGAGACACTCACTCACACACATGGCTGTGTGGTCACTAAGTGCAGGAGACACTCACACACACACACATGGCTGTGTGGTCACTAAGTGCAGGAGATACTCACACACACACATGGCTGTGCGGTCACTAAGTGCAGGAGACACTGACACACACACACATGGCTGTGTGGTCACTAAGTGCAGGAGACACTCACACACACACACATGGCTGTGTGGTCACTAAGTGCAGGATATACTCACACATATGGCTGTGTGGTCACTAAGTGCAGGAGACACACACACACACACACACGGCTGTGTGATCACCAAGTGTGGTGGGGTTTTGTTACACAGCTCTAGCAACTGAAACACTGTCACTGCTATTAGAATTAATGATGCTTAAAGCAGAATCATAAAATTAAAATTTTAAGTTATTAGTAAAGATTAATATGGAACTTGTTTTAAGATTCAAATATACAAAGTGGAAAAATCTTTTGACTTGCCTCAAGAGTGCTATGATAGGGTACAAAAACCACCTACTAAGAAAACAGGAATCAGTATCTCAGACGTAAAAAACTATATTAATGTCTAGAGGCCTAAAAATAACATTTAATTAAAATAGGAAAAACTTGGGCTGGAAAGTTGGCTCAGCAGTTAAGAGCACTGGCTGCTCTTCCAGAGAACTCAAGTTCAATTCCCAGAGCCTGCATGACAGCTCACAACTGTCTGCAACTCCAGTTTCAGAGGCTCTAACGGCCTCTTCTGGCCTCCCTGAGCACCAGGTCATATGTGATGCATAGACATACATGCAGTCTAAACACTTACATACACAAAATACATACATGCAGTCTAAACACTTACATACATAAAATACATACATGCAGTCTAAACACTTACATACATAAAATAATCTTTTCAATATGAAGTTGAACTGCAATATTATTTCCCTGTTACTAAAACGGTATTAGTTATTATGCTGACTCAGTGCTGAGAAGTAAGCCTTTGGCTTAATAAATAGGGTGCTTTCTTGAAATCACAAATCTTGTTTATCGTATGGAAAATAAGTTGAAGATTCTGCTGTAATTATTTCTATTTTCACTAAGACCAATTATTGAAAGAGGCCAAAATATTTCAAAGGAATAAGAGCTCTTAGGTCAGTGGCAACTCTTAATTAAATGTGGAAAATTGGTTCACAGCCACTAAAAGAATGAAACACAAATGCATCTGAAACATGACTTAGCCTAAAAACTGCACACGACAGTGAAATAAATGAATCAAGAAGGACCACATAGTATGACTCTGCAGGAGTGACCAGAACAGACACCTACAGACCGAAGTGGACCGGTGAGGGAGAGCTGACAGGAGGATTACAGAGTGGTGACTTCTCTGAACTTCACTATGACAAAAGCTGCATGTATGCACAAACACACTAAGTCACTGGGTCATACTCTAGGATCAGTGGTCCTCAACCTGTGGGTCACAAGCCCTTCACAGGGGTCGCCTAAGGCCATCGGAAAACACAGATATTTACATTACGATTCATAACAGTAGTAAAATTAGTTATAAAGTAGCAATGAAAATAACTGTATTTTATAGTTGGGGTCACCACAGCATAAGGAACTGTACTGAAGGGGTCGCAGCAGTGGGAAGGCTGAGAACCACAGCTGTAGGTGAGTCACAGGGAAGAGTACACTCACTATTTCCATGTGAGACTTTTCCTGGAGACTCAAAACAAACATCCATTCACCTCAGGAGGGAACATCAACAGGGCCAAAAGAAAGACACCACCAACGTCCAATCTGGTGAGCCAGGGAGTTTATTGGGATTGTTCACAGGAGTATGGGTGAGAAGGCAGGGGCGGGGGCAAGGCAAAGGCAGCTACATCACCAAGCCGGACCCTCGGGTTCACTGCACCCAGCTCAACAGGTCAGAGAGTATCTCCTTCAGGCAGGTCTGGGCCTCTTCCAGGCAGCAGGCTAGTCTGTTCTCCTCAGCAATTCTTACTGTTTATGTACCCTTGGGGGAAAGGGAGAGACAGACAAACCATTTGAATCTGGTAAGTGTCAGGGACATCCTAAGACTTCTGAGCTGCCTGGAGTTCTACATTTAAGACCAAGGCCCCTGCAAACTTATAAAACCAATCTGGAAGTCAGTATGGTGGTTTCTCAGAAAACTGAGAATCAACCTACCTTACGACCCAGCAATACCATTCTTGGGCATATAACAAAAGATGCTCAATCATACTACAAGGGCAGCATTAATTGTAATGCCAGAAACTGGAAACAACCTAAATGCCCCTCAACCAAAGAATGGATAAAGAAAATGTGGCACATTTACACATTGGAGTACTACTCAGCGGTAAAAACCGACATCTTGAAATATGCATGCAAATGGATGGAACTAGAAAAAAATATCCTGAGTGATATTAACACAGACCCAGAAAGATGAACATGGCATGCACTCACTCATAGGTGGATACCAGCTGTAAAGCAAAGGATATGGAGCCAATAGCTCATGACCCTAGAGAAGCTAAGTAACAAGATGAACTCTTAAAAAAACATATATAGATCCACCTAGAAAGGGGAAACAGACAAGATCACCTGACAAAATTGGGAGCACTGGGGTGGGGAGAGAAGAGGAAGAGGAGGAGAGGAGAGGGGCAAGGAGAACTTGAGGGAACAGGATAATCAAGATGGAGGAAGAACAGAGATGAGAGCAAGGAGAGAGATATTTTTATTGAGGGAGCCATTGTGGGGCTAGCAAAAAACGTGAAAAAACATGGCACTAGAGAAATTCCCAGGAATCCACAAGGATGACCCCAGCTACGATCCTAAACAAGAGAAGAGAAGGTGCCAGAACTGGCCTTGCCCTGCAGTCAGATTGATGATATCTTAAATATCACCATAGAGCCTTCATCCAGCAACTGATGGAAACAGAGGCAGGGACCCACATCGGAGCACTGGACTGATCTCCCAAAGTCCAGCTAAAGAGTGGGAGGAATGAAAACAGGAGCAAAGAGGTCAAGAAAATGATGGGGACACCCACTGAAACAGTTTACCTGAGCTAATGGGAGCTCACCAACTCCAGACAGACTGGGAAGGAACCAGAAAGGTCCAAACTAGTCCCTCAGAGTGTGGGTGACAGTTACATGGCTGGGGCAGACTTAGGGGCACTGGCAGTGGCACCAGGATTTATCCCTACTGCATGTACTGGCTTTTTGGGAACCTATTCTCTTTGGATGATACCTTGCTCAGCCTAGATATAGTAGGGAGGGCCTTGAACCTTCCACAAAGCAATGTGCCTCACCTTCTCTGAGGAGTGGATGGGGTAGGGTGGGGGAGTAGGTAGAGGGAAAGGGAGGAGGGAGGGAGTGGGAACTGGGATTGGTATGTAAAATGAAAAAAAAAAAAGATAGATTGTTTTCTTTTTTAAAAAAAAATAAAATAAGCCGGGGTTGGTGGCACACGCCTTTAATCCCAGCACTCAGGAGGCAGAGGCAGGTGGATCTCTGTGAGTTCGAGACCAGCCTGGTCTACAGAGCTAGTTCCAGGACAGGCTCCAAAGCCACAGAGAAACCCTGTCTCGAAAAACCAAAAACTAAAAATAAATAAAATAAAATAAATTTTAAGGCTTACTTAAGATTCCGTCTGTCGTGTTAGTACACCTGCTAGTGTTGTTCTGGTTCAGACCTTTAGACAGCCATGCTTCTGAGACTCTGGCATTTCTAGGAAATCAGATCTGACAGCAAATTCCCTGTTCCTCTGGCTCTTACAATCTTTTTGCTCCTTTCCACTATGGCACAGGAGCTGTGTTCTGCCAGTTGGGGCTGGGCACTAATCAGAAAGAGGTAAGCCCTGAAGGCGTATGATAGATAACTTCATATGGACTGAGCAGGTTGTACTGATAGATTTAGAAAACGTGACAGACACATAACAATTAAAGAAACTGAGGCCATAAATTTGAGAGTGAACAAGGGTAGTACATGGGAAGGATCAAAGGGTGAAAATAAAGCAATTATGCTTTAATTTCAAAAACTAAAAAAAAATTAACTTAAAAATAAACATGAGTAAAACAACTCCCCCCCAAAACTGGCAAACACCGCCAAGCACTGGTCTCAGATTTTTCTTACAATACTGCTCTGCAGTCTTAGAACCTAGAACTGTGTGTGCGTGGTACACTTCACATAAATACAGGTGTGTCTACATACACACGCGCATGCACGCTGGGACCAGAGCTGATGATGGTTTCTCCTGTCATTCTCCATGTTATTTTTTGAGGCAGGAGCTATCACTGAACACAGAGCTCACTTAATGCTCACTTCATACTGGCAAGTCAGCAGGCTCCAGGAAGCCATCTTCTTTTCCACTCACCCCCTCCTCCCCAGCTAGAGTTAGAGATGAATACCTCCATCCTCAGCTTTCTGGGAGGACAGTGGGATCTGAACTCTGACCCTTATGTATGTGAGGCAGGCACTGCACCACTGAGCAATCATGTCGCCATCTGGGATTTGTTTTAGTCAGTGTGCTGCTAATTCTTATGTGAACTAGACACGCAAACCAGGATTGTCTATAAGGAGGGAACCTCAACTGAGATTGTAACTGCGTAAATGAATGCAGACAGATTGTAAAAATATATACAGCTTTAATAGACTTACTGAACCATCGTTCCCGCAGAGACCAGGAAAGCAGAAGCTAGTGCTTGCCAGATTTATAGGTAAACATTAGCCCAAGGTGAACACGCCCCCTAAGGGGCAGGACTTATCCCTACAAGAGATCCAGCAGTAAGGCATTTTCTTAATTACACATGGAGGGGGGACGAGAGTGGGTGGGGCCACCACAGGCTAAGGATGGTATGGAAGCCCACCAGGAAGCAGCAATGCTCCATGGCCCCTGCATCAGCTCCTGCCTCCGGTTCCTGCCCTGTTTAGTTCCTACCCTGTTTTTGTTAGATGATGAACAGTGATATGAAACTGTAAGCCAGACAAACCCTTTCCTCCCCAACTTTTTGTTTTGTGTTGTGTTTGTTTTGTTTTGTTTTGTCATGGTGTTTCATTGCAGCAATAGAAACCCTAAGACAGTTAGGGTCTCACTACGTAGCCCATTATGGCCTAAAATACACAATCCTCCTAACTCTGCCTTCTGAGTGTGGGGATTAAAATTTTTCCTAGCTCATTTTTAAATTTTCAGCTTTTTTCCTCTCCCTATCCTGTTTCCTAGCATGTAGTCTCTGACATGAAGCTGTGTGATACAACTGTTTTTAGTTAGCAAAGACTAACTGCACAGCAGGTTTACTGTGACAAATATGCATGTATTTATTTGTACAGTGATTATACACCCCCTCTAAGACCCTCTTTAAATGTTTTAACATTTGGCGGGCAATTGTGGCACACACCTTTAATCCCAGAACTCAGAAGGCAGAGGTAGATGGATCCCTGTGAGCTTGAGGCCAGCCTGGTCTACAGAGCAAATTCTAGGACAGCCAGGGCTACACAGAGAAACCCTGTCTTAGGAATAAAAAGAATTTTTTAACATTTAATTTTATGTGTATGAGTGTTTTGCCTCCATGTATGTATACCACATGTATACCTTGTGCCCAGAGGTCAGAAAAGGCGGGTGTCAGATCCCCTAGAACTGGAGTGACATAATTGTAAGCCATGATGTGGGTGCTAAAATCTAAACCCAGGTCCTCTGCAGGAGCAACAAGTACTCTTAACTGCCCCCATAGTCCCTTTTTTATCCTTTCTCCCCATTGGCCCCTTCCATTTTAGTTTGTCTTCCTCCTCAAATTCCAAATGAGAAAATACATTTGGGGTTTTGGGGGGTAGGAATTTTTTGTTTTATTTTTCTTTCCATATTTGTATCATTTTTATTTCTTTCTCTTGCCTTATTACTCTGGCAAAGATCTCAAATACTATATTAAAGAATAGCAGTGATAACAGATGTTCTTGTTTTATTCCTAGTTACAGAAAAACTACTTCGTTTTCCTTCTTTACTAATCTGTCCTTGATAGTGGAGTGAAGGCATAGCAACAGAAGCAAAATGCTGAGGGCTGACCTCTTACACAGCAAGCACCAAGCAGAGAAAGCACTGGAAACGGTACAGAAGGCTTTGAAACCTCAGAGCCCACCCCCAGGTACAAAATTCCTCCAACAAGGTCACATCTCCTAAGCTCATCAAACAATTAATTGCAGACCAAGTTTAAACACCTGAGATAGCGTTAAACATTTCATTTAAACTACCACACACACATCCAATAATATTGCTTGCTCGTTCAGCCCATTTTAAGCTGTCTGCAAAGGCTCACTGTGCTTCTACATACCTCTCCTAATTAGAAACTTATATTAGAAATCGTAACTTTTCCCTGTTGTGGTGGTTTAATGAAAATGGCTCCCCAAAAGTTCGTAGGGAATGGTGACCTTATTGAAGGAGATGTAGCCTTGTTGGAGGAAGTGTGTCACTGGGAGTGGGTTTTGAAGTTTCAAAACCTCAACCCAGCCTTAGTGTTTCTCTTCCCGCTGCCTGTCTATCCAGATGTAGAATTCTTGGCTCCTTCTCCAGCACCATTATCTGCCTGCATGCCACCATGCTTCCTTCCCATCATGAAGACAATGAACTGACTCTGAACTGTTAAGACAACTTCATTTTGAGAGTTGTGCATCTCTTCACAGCAATAAAACCCTAAGACATGCTTTGCTTTGATTTAGTGCACAATAGAAAATCAAAGTCACACTAATATCCTCAGATTCCCTATTCCAATTTTTATAACTATAAATAATTATAAACACACATACGATGAGGGGAACCACAAAAGCCAATGTTTGTGTGTGTGTGTGTGTGTGTGTAGATCAGATGACAACGTTGTGGAGACCCCTTCTATTTTTTCACCTTCTAATTTTTGAGTTCCAGGATCAAATTCAAGTGGTGAGAGTTTCACAGCAAGAGCCTTTTTCCTGTTCCCACTGACACATACAGACGAACAGACAGACAGACACAAACACACATATATACATGAGATATGTGAAACTACAAAAGAAAAAACTCAAACTACCCTGGCAAGCACCCTTCCTGTAAGGTATTACTTCAGATCTGATTTAAGCAGAAGTGGTACTTGGTACTGACCTGAACGCTGAATTATAATGATCCCCTCAGAACATCAACAATGAACGAGAAAGAGCCAAACTGAAGCACGTGAAATACTCCTGTAGGAGGACCTGCTACCTCGAAGGCCTAGCACGGTGTAAAGGAAGTGCCCTGCCCATCGACCCTCAAAAACTCAGGTAAAGACCCACGTAAACACTCCAGCATGGCTTGCAGAACACAGTGACGTGCAGGCTGAGTTCTTGGGTTGTGCGTCCCTGAACCGAATCACACCTACAGCAGCATATGGCCAATTTCTTCACTCCTCTCCATACAAATCAACATTGATGTGAAAAGGCATGGTCTTTACAGTATGTATTTTTATATATGCGTCTTCTAGTTCCTTTCACAGTCAGTCAATAAAGCAGACTAAGAGTGAACCAACACACACAAGGGGAACACAGCATGAAGGCAGTAAGTCTGAGGACCATTTGAAGAGGGAAAAACATAAGATCTATAAAAGGAGAAGGAGAAGGCAAATGTGCAAAGGGCCACACAAGGGAGAAGTAAGAAAGAATCAGTAAGTGCAAAGGCTTTGAGGAAATAAAAAAAAATGGGTTGAACAGCAGCCCTGGAGTCGGGAACGGTAGTGCACACCTGTAATCCCAGCAAATGGGAGACAGGCAAGGAGGCTCCCAAGTCCCAGGATTAGAGAGAGACTATCTCAAAAAACTAAGAAGGATGAAAGAAGGAAAGAGGGAGAAGATGGGAGGAAGAGCACTCATACAAGATGAGTCACAGATGCAAAAACTGCAACTATTAAAAATTGTGCATTGTTATAACTATTATAAATATAATAATTATATTATTATAAATACTTAAATTTTTACATTAGTTACAATTTTTATAAAGTAAAAGCAGGTTGCATTTATCAAATGTTATTTTGATAGATTAAGTGGGTGATTTGTAACGTTCTTTAATACTAAATCTGGAAGTCAACATGTATGTTACCCTTGTACAACATCTCAACCCAAACTACCCACAGATTAAGCACGCAATGGTTTGCAGGCTCTGTTAGGCTATTGGCCTTAGTACTAAAGAGGCTGGGTTCCAAGGGGAGATTAGTAAGGCTACAGCAGACCAACATGAAGGAAAATGTTATCAGGGTTCAAACCAGAAAGAAAATATTACAAAGGAATCTGAGATCTATCTAGACTGTAATTGGAAAAACATGGGAATATCATGATCTTAATCTGCTTTATAAAAAGAATAATCTATATAAAAGCTTATTTATAGGGAGGCAAGATCAGACAGTAAAGAGATTAAGCAGATGACTATTAAATCTAAGTAAAAATAATTATGCTTTATTTATAGGCTGTTGAGTGGACAACAGAGATAAACAGAAGCAAAGCGACTTTCTTTTTTTTTAATCTATTTAATTTTATTTTTATGCGCATTGGTGTGAGGGTGTCAGATCCCCTGGAACTGCATTACAAACAGCTGTGAGCTGCATGTGGGTGCTGGAAACTGAACTTGGGTCCTCTGGAGAGCAGCTGCTGCCTTAACCAATGAGCCAATCTCTCCAGTCTGCAAACTGACTTCCTAATGAAACTGACAGAGAATAAGGAAGGACAATTCAAAGGTAAAATCTGACTTCAGCAACTGATAGTACTATTTCCTGAAACTGGAAAAAGGTACCAAGCCACGTGGCTAACAGTCAAGAATTATGAGCTAATATAAATTATAAGAATTAATAAGAAGCCTGAGCTACTAGGCCAATCAGTTTATGATGAATATAGATCTCTGTGTGTTTATTTGGGACTAAACAGGTATGGAACCTAGTGAAACAGAAACCTCAGTCAACAATATAGAGACCTCAAGGCCACATGAGATCCTATCTCAGAGGGGAGGAAGAAGGAAAGACACAGAGATAGAGATGTTTCCCAACCTGGACCCAGAGACTAATAGCAAATCCGAAACTGAATGATTCCAGGTCAGTGTTGTGCTCCACAGCTGTCTGTGGTTTAGAGTTAATCTTTTCCCTACAGGACAACAGGGTCATCTGCATAGCTATCTAACAACTCAAACACCAAGCTATGTAGCAGCTTCTGAGATTTAATTACTAACACTTTTACAATTCTTTTGTCTTTAAAATTTTAAAGTACATTTATTGGGAGGGCGGGGGCACACCTGTGCCACAGCAGGCCCATAGAAGTCAGAGGACAACTTGGAGTAGACAGAACTCAGCCGCCACGTTAGGCAGCAAACAGCTTTTCTCACTAAGCCATCCCACTGCCCCTTCTAAATTCTTAACATCCACTATGCGTATTTAACCAGGTGTGGTTGTTTGAGCAGAAATGGCCCCCAACAGACTCGTGTTTGAATGCTTGCTCATAGGAGGTGGCACTGTTATGAAATTGCCTGCGGGTCCCAAGCAGCGGGGGCCGGGCAGCAGGTCCCGAGAGCCGCCAGCCAGCCTGGGGCAGGGCCCAATCATCCCACAGACAGTGAGTCCCCAAGATCCCGGCAAAGGTGCAAGTTCCCAGCCTCAGCTGAGCGGGTGGGAGGCACATGGACAGACACATTGTACAGAATATAATTGGATATTTATTAGTTACATTATGGAATGGGAAGAAAAGAGGAGAGGAGGGGGGGAGAAAAGAGAAGAGAGAAAGGGAAGAGAAAGAAGAGGACAGAGTGAGAGAGAAAAGGGGAAAGAGGAAAAGGGAACAGAGAGTCAAGATGGCAATGGAGGGAGGGGCTGCAGGGAGTGGGCGTGGCTTGTCTCTTAAAGTAACGAACAATCATAACAGGCACTATTAGGAGGCGAGGCCTTGTTAGAGGAGGTGCAGCCATGCTGGAGGAAGTGTGTCACTGGAGGAGTGGGTGAGCTTTGAGGTCTCACACGCTCAGGCTACACAGTGTGGGACATGGCCACTTCCAGCTGCCTGCGGATCGAGATATATAACCTCACCCACCTCTCCAGCACCATGTCTGCAGCAATGATGGCTAGTTACAGAAAGCCTTGATAAAAATCAAACACTAAACCACACTTTGAAAAGTCATGCCCCTGCTGAGAACCAAGGATACATAAAACTGTGTCTTCCCTCAGTTTACGTCTTGCGAACAGGTCTTCTGTCCATGCACAGAGGCCCCTCCTCCCCATGCCTGGCTTTCCTGGACCTGACATAGTTCCTGCACACTGATCTTCCTATGTGTGACAACAAACGGACCAAACTACTCACAACCTCTATAAACTTTATCCATCAGTGTGACAGACCCTTCTTATTTTCAAAAAAGCAATCAAGTTGATTCTTTAATTTTGTTCTCCTCTTTATGGGAACACCAGATAAATATCCAAGACTATTCCTCATAGATTTGCTCTCTCAAAACCATCCTCTGGGGCTGGTGGCACTGCTCAAGGAGCAGAGGTGCTCGCTGCACAAGCTTGGCATCCCGAGTCCACCCATGAAACCCACACATAGGTAGAAGGAGAGCACAGAATCCACACAGCTCTTCACCTCCATACATGTGCCATGAAACACACATGCCCGCATACATCATACACATACAACAAATAAAATTTTAAATATTTTTAATTTAAAATCCATCCTTAATTAAGCTCTGTCTTCTTACCATCAAATTATAGGTTGAGTCTTCTAAACTACAAAATGTCATGTTACATAATTGTTTATTAAAGCTACAATTTTATCCAGTTCCAATAAATTCATTTGTAAAAACCCTTGAGTTTATCTTTGACATGGCAAAATGTCTATACCAAGCCAAAGACAGCCATTCATCATTTCTGCACCCGTGCTTTATAAGCCAGGCAGCGGTGGCTCACACCTTTCATCCCAGCACTCGGGAGGGAAAGGCAGGCAGATCTCTGTGAGTTGAAGGCCAGCCTGCCTACATAATGAGTTCTAGACAGCCAAGGCTACACAAAGAAACCCTGTCTTGAAAAAGAAAAAGAAAAAAAAAGGCCCCATGAATAAAAGCCAGAAAGCACTGTCCACAAGAAAGTCAGTTCAGGAGCTGGAGAGATGCCTCGGTAGTTAAGAGCACTGACTGCTTTTCCAAAGGACGTGCGGGTTCAAGCCCCAGCACCCACGGGTCAGCTCACAATTGTCTGTAACCCCAAGATCTGATGCCCTCACATAGACATACATGCAGGCAAAACACCAATGCACATAAAATAAAAACAAGTAAATTATTTAAAAAAAAAGTCAGTTCAATCCTATTCTCATCAGTGATGGATAACACGGAGAACTAGCAGGTCCTTCTGGAACCCTAATAATGAGCTTGCAAGACAATCAAGAGCAAACCAACAAAGCAAGCCCAGATCGGGGTCAGTTCACCCAGCTTCTAGGAACATTTTTCAGAACACAGCTGAGTGCTGGATGAGCACAAAGAACAATGAACGAGTTCTGAACCCGCACTGTCTTTGCCCACTTGAAAGGGAAAATGAACTGCAATGACAGAAAGCCCAGAACAGAAGACTGTAGATGGCACAGCAGGGGAAGATCCATCACGACAGACGGCTGGAAGTGCAGCCTTCAGGATGCAGGAATGAGAGACCACGGAAGGAAAGGCTCTCATACCATCAAGACAAACAGTGTTTCCCAAGGTTATTTCTGACTGACACCCTGCACGTTATCTAGAAACACAAAGGGAAACAAAGGTGCTGTAGCAGGACAGTAAGGATTCTGTGCAGTGGGACACACTTGTCTTATTAACGCTTGTTAAAGTTCAGTGGGACGCACTTGTCTTCACTTGTTAAAGTTCCATGAAGAGCAGAATGGCTCTCGGGTTCTGTGGCTAAACATTCCGCAAAAATCTATTTAGCACCACAGATCTCATAGGGATATTTGAATACAGAAAATGGCAATACATAATTTAAAGGCACTGGACAGGGGAGCTCAGTGGGTAAAAAGTTACAAGTGCGAGGACTGCAGTTTGGATCCCCAGCACCCAAGAGGCCCGCCTGAAATGTCAGTTCTCTTTACGGAAACAGGAGGCTCCCCCAGGCTAGACTAGCCATTACCAGTAATCTCTGTGTTTAGTTAAGACACTGCCTCACTGAATAAGGTGGAAAGTGAACCCCTAAAGCTACAAACACAGACATGTGCGCCCACACATGAATAAGGTGGAAAGTGAACCCCCTAAAGCTACAAACACACAGGCAAACATGCATACACATACCCACATACTACATATACACAGAAGGCATATTCTTTAAATTATATAAGCTAAACCTTAAAGAAACATACATATTATTTCTACTTTATTGGAAACTATAGAGAACTCTGATTCAAAATTCTATTATTTGGCCAGGCATGGCGATGAACACTTTTAATCCTAGCACAGAGACAGGCAGGATCTGAGTTCAAGACCAGCCTGATATATATATAGCATGTTCCAGGCAAACCAGGGCTCTACAGTGAGACCCTGTTGTAGTAATAAGGAGCGGCGGGGCTGCGTCCCCAACACCCCAGCCGCCTGCTCGGCTAGCTTTTGCCCCAAAATAATTACACGGACACTGTATTCTTCACTGCTTGGCCTTTTAGCTCTAGCCCTTACTGGCTAATTCTGATATCCCGATCAACCCATCTCTAATAATCTGTGAGCACCGGTCTTACCGGGAAGGATTCAGCATGTCTGACCTGGCAGCTTGTTTCATCGCGTGCCTCTGCCCAGAAGCCGGGAGCATGGCGTCTCTCTCTGAGGCATCTGCTCCCGAGAGGAGAGCTGTGTAGTCTGAGCTCACTTCCTCTTCCTCCCGGCATTCTGTTCTGTTTACTCCACCTACCTATGCCCTAACCAATAAAATGGGCCAAGGCAGTTCCTTTATTAGCCAATGACCTTCCTCCATCACCCTGTCTTAAACTTGAAAGGGGGGGAGGGCACCTAGGCTTGAGTGGGTTCTGAAAAGAAAACAATAAACGTTAGATGTATTCTTTTAGTGCATATGGATACAGGTACCGCATGCACCTATCAGGGTGAGCATGTGGAAGTCAGACAACTATCAAGAGAACTATCATTCTCTCCTTCTACCATGCAGGCTCCTAGGATGGAACTCAGTCATCAAGAGAGCAAGCCCCTGCTGAACCATCGCCCCTACACACCTTATGTGTTTTAAAGTAAAAGCTGGCCAGGTGTCATGCTGCAAGTGGTCAATCCCAGCAGTTGGGAAGCAAAATATCTCTGAGTTCCAGACCAGCCTGGTCTACACAATGAGCTCAGGACAGCCAAGACTACATAGACAGACAGAGAAAACTGGACATAACAGTGCCCCCTCGTAATCCAATCCTACCACTTGGGAAATAGAGGCAAGAAGAACAGGCCAGTCTTGGCTACATAGCAAATCTAAGGCTAGCCTGAAGTTCACAAGAGCCCATCTTAAAAATTAAAATATTGGCTGGAGAGACGGCTCGCTGACTAAGCTCTTTCTGAGGATCTGGGTTTAGTTCTTAGCACCTACAAGGTGCTTACAACTCTGTACAAGTTCCTATTCCTGAGAATCCAACACCCTCTTCCAGTTCTGAAGGCACTGCACACACGCTGTACAAAGACATGCATTCGTACATGCAGGCAAAACACCCACCCATACAGATAAAAATAAACATATCTTAGGAGGGATAAAAAAACTCAAAACATGAAAAGAAATATGAGGGATTGGGAGAGGAAGAGGGGCAAAGAACAGCCAAGCTATTCAATTCTTAACACAGAAACCATCTAACGGACGGTTTTACTTCACCTGTAACTCTGTTAGTAAACAGCATTAACATTATCTGGCTCTAGCAACAGTTTTCTACTTCTTCTGGTGTGAAACTTTTAGAAACAGGTATGGAGGTATAGCTGTAGTAGTTAGCATATGCAAGGCCAGTGCCCCTCCCCCACTACTGGGGGGAGGGGCCTTTTCTAAATAAAACATTTTAAGTACTACTACCTCATCCTATTACAGTACTTTCATTCAAGTATAATTACTGAAATGGCAAAATCATCCTAACATTTCAATAAGTTTTAATATTACATATCACAAACGGGCAAAATCTCTTACTCAACGGTTAATGAACACATAGATTTATAGGCTTCCAAATGTCCAAATACATTTCCCATTCCCTTACCTAACTTTTCCACACTTAGGATTAACAAGGGCTTTAGAGAAAGTATCAAATAGTTCATTAAGCTGAATTATCTTTAAAAATAATTTCCAATTCTGACACTGTAAAATTCTGGAGCAATGAGTCCTTCTAAAAAGAACAGAAGAGTTGGTCTTGGTGACAAAAGCCTGTAATCTCCACAGAAATGAAGACGAAAGGATCAAAAGTTCAAGGTCAGCCTGGGCTGTATGGGTCCTTCCCAAACAAAACAAGACAAAGAAGGGTTGGAGAAATGGCTCAGCAGTTAAGAGTGCTGGCTACTCTCCCAGAGGACCTGAGTTCAATTCCCAGCACTCACATGGCAACTCACAACTGTCTGTGACTCCAGTTCCTGTCTCTGCCTCCCAAGTGCTGGGATTAAAGAGACCTCGGAATTAGTGACACCGAGGGGAGGAGCCAAACATACTGAAAGATTACAAATGGGGATATGGACAAGAAGAAACTAGTGTGGGCCACTCACAAAAGCCCCAAAGACTAAGGATCTGCATGACTCAAGGTCAATGGGGAAAAGATGAAGACAGTCAGTCTATATAAGGGTACACTTACACTTTCTAGGTTCCCACTCCTATCCTCTCATAATTTATTCCTGGAAACACTGACCTGGACCAACTCCAGACTCAAGGAGAGTGAGCTTGAAGGCTGAAAGCCAAGGGATTAGGCAGAAGTGTTTTTTAGCAAACAGCCACCCACTGTCCCTTCCCTCTGCCCAGCTTTCAGAACACTGGCAGCCAGATAGACGGATCAGGTCCCCTCAGCCACAGGGGACACATTCCAGAAGTTCCCTCTCACCCATCACAGTGCCTGTGCTGTGCAGGAAGAAGGCTACGGGGAACCCTATCACAACTCCTTTATCCTTCCTGGGGTTTACAGACTGCGGATTGTTCTTAAGATCTTAGCAGCAACGCTACACTGTATTATTAAGTCAAGACCATTCACGTTTTCACTTCAAAGAAGCATTCTACAGTTCCACTTTCAGCACATTCAACAGTGAAGTACGCTAGCACTTGGGGCCATTACTAAGTAAAATAAGAGATACTCAACACAGGCGGCGGAACACCAAGGCAGCTGACCAGACGACCCCAAGAGTTACTGACTAAAGTCTGGTACAGCCTAGATAGCCTAGACAATGGAGTAATTGACATCCCACTTGGAGAGTGTTCAGCTACTCAAAAGTGGCATGTAATTTAAAACTTAAAAACTCAAGAGAGCTAGCTAATGTGTATCAAGGGCTAAGAACGGTGACGGGCAAGAGTACCTAAATAAATTCAAGAAAAAAAAGTTCAAGACTTCTAAGTTGTTTATTTCTAGAATTCTGCAGATATTTTCTGAACCACTGAGAAAAGAAACCCTGGAAAGTAACACAGTTGCTCATACAAGGACGTAGGTTCTGTCCCCAGCACTGAAAAAAAAAGTAGGGAAATAAAAAGATAATGAAAAACTAAGCATATTATGTAAAAGAGGCACTTCACAAAATATAGAACTGGCTAATAAAGTAATTTTCACCCCAGTCACCACAAAAAATGCAAATTAAACCCACACACTGATAAAGTACTGTACCACCACCCAATTCGCAGACTCTTAAAAAAAATTAAGCATCGTCAGTAAGTACTGGATTTTCGCTGAGAACTCATCGGTACAACAGCCTTGGGAAAGGCCCGACAGAACCTAAAGTCAGAAAGCTAAAAACAAAACAGTATCTACCAGAAATAGTGGCAATATCCTCGAAGGAGGTGGGAGGCGGGCGTCTGTCAACAGCCTAGTCCACACAGCAAGAACAAAACCAAACAAACAAACAACTTCAGTTCTCAAAGGGCATACATCCCAACCAAAGAAATGTCTATTTCTTCTTGACACAAACTTGTCAAAGGAGAGCATTTTCTGTTCTACAGAAACCAAATTCCCGAAACACTAAGGAATTTTAACTATTAAAATGTAAAAAACAAAACACCAGGCAAAGATTAAAAACTAGCAACAGATCAGGTTTCCCTAAAAACTCCATTCAGGAAGCTCCGGAATTCGTTCTCGCAGCGGAGAAAACAGATTATTCTTCTCCACCGTCGCTCAAAGGAACCCGCTTGCTGCTCTTTAAAATCCCCTCCAGCAAAAACCGGAGGAGAGCGAGGGAACCGGCCCGAAAGTTTTGCCTAACTCCGGGCGAGGCGACGCCCCCCGGGGATGACCCGAGGTCAGGGAAACCAGCGAAGCCACCGCCGCCACGACCTCCGGAAACCGCGCGGTCAACTCCGAGGCCAGCGGGGCGGTCACTCGGCGCACCTGGCGGACCCGTCACCTGCCTGCGGCCGCCGCCGCGCGCTGAACCCGGAGGCCAAATGGGGGGGGGGGGGGGGGAGACGCCAACTTTCCAAGTCCGGGACGACTCCAGGGCCGGGGCGCCCCCGAGGCCGCCCGAGGCACGCAGGCCCCGGCTGGCTCGCGCCGCAAGCCCGGCAGCGGCCCAGGTCGGCGGCGCGGGCCTCGGAGCCGCACGGCGCTCGCCCGCCTCCCTCGCCGCAGGCCCGGCCTGGCGCGGCGCCGCTCACCTTGGAAACCTGGGGTGGTGGACGTCGCCGTCACCATGAACTTCCCATCCAGCCGGCGGCCGCTCGGGAGCTCGGGCACTCGGGACCCTCCGCCGGCCGCTCGCCGCTCCGCCCGCGACTCAGGCGAACCCCGCGCAGCCCCGCGCCCGCGCCCGCTCCAGCTCCGCCCGGCTCCGGCCGGGCCGCTCCAGAGAAAGCCCAGGGCGCAGGCGCGGCGAGGCCCTTAAAGAGCCACGGCCGGCCGGCCTCTACGGCATAATGGGTTCGAGCGAGCAGGTTAGGGCCGCGGCCCGGGTTGGCGAAGCAAAAGCAGAAACCGAAGGGATTGGACCGCGGGGAGCGGAGGCGGGGAGATCCCACTCCGTCCTCCGCCCCTCTCTCCCTGCACCCTGCCCTCGGCCCTGCAAACTGCTGACTTCCCAGTCTCCGGGACCGCCCGGCGCGAGTCCCGGCCGCGGAAGACACACCCCCTCGGAGCCCCCGGGGCGAGCACCCCGCGTCCCGCTGCGGCTTCCAGGGTTGGGGCGCGCGGAGCGGACGCGCAGCCTTGGGAAGGCTGCCCTAGTCCAGCTCTCAGTGGCACTTTCTGTGGTTAAACAGGTCTCCCAGCGATCCTCTGGACACCCTGGGTTTATTCGGAGTCCGACAGAGGGCAGAAAGTGGGCAGTTTTCCAACACCAAGGAAGAAATTCTTAGAAGGAAAGTACTTAGTTCGGGACAAAAAACAGCCTATTCATTCGGGTCCTGTCTCAGGAAGAGCAAGCAAGAAAAATAATAAAGGCATTATAAATTATTTTCGTTGTACACTTAGAAGTGACCAAAATTATAAAAATTACCATCGTGCAGTCAAAAAAAAAAAGCTCCAAAAGTGTTTGCTAATCTGATACCCCTGTTATTTGAATTTGTATTTGTGAGACCTGTCTGGAAAAGTTTCCACTAGCATAAGCACTTCTAGAAAAGAGTATTTTTCAACAAGACTAGGAAATAAGAAATGGGAAGTAAAACCATGTTCTCCACCCAGCTAAAGCCTTTGAAAATTTCAAAACAGTCTGAGGCAATTTTTTGCATAACTTTAGATCATGTTATTAAAGTCAACTTATCAACTTCATTATAACTTAATGCATCTTGCATAACAAAACGAAACATTTTTATCATCTACTTCTCCAATTTATTTGCTGATCCTGTTGCTTTTATCTGCTAAAGTTTCCTTGTACCTATCCTATGTCCCCCCAGCACCAACTACCCTTATCGACTGTCAGGACAGTGACCTAATTTATCCACAACCCTCCCGCCTTCCTCTAAATCTCCTCACAACACAGGAAGAATGCTTGTTCAGAATACTGTGTCATGTGACCTTGTCCCTGTCCAGCGTCCCAAAACACCTCCTAACCAAGTCCTCCAGGGCCAAACACCTCTCTCCTCTCTGGCCCTCATCTCACCCAGGCCCTGGTCTCTGAGTCGGAGACGCACCCTTTGATTGACCCCCCCTATGTTAGTCCTGTCAATCACCTTCCAGGAAACTGTAATTACAGGACTCCTTTGGGAATGTTTAGAGTCTCCTACTAAGCATCTGGCTCCGTAAGGCCAGGAGGGTTTGTTTTATGTGATTTGTAGTCATATTTTCATATTTGTTCAATGGATTCTAGAATCATAGGTTCAAGAACTTGAACTAGATATGGCTTAAAGTTTACTGACATCATAAGTAAATGTCACATTTTGACGTCTGGAGTCAGAACCTAAAAAGAACACTAGGTATTATAGAAATAAATGGAGTGCCCTAAGGTTCTTTGAATAATATTTAAAACAGTGCTCAAACCTCCTAGTTAAGAAGAATATGCCATAGCGGGGCGATGGTGGCGCACGCCTTTAATCCCAGCACTCGGGAGGCAGAGGCAGGCGGATCTCTGTGAGTTCGAGACCAGCCTGGTCTACAGAGCTAGTTCCAGGACAGGCTCCAAAGCCACAGAGAAACCCTGTCTCGAAAAACCAAAAAAAAAAAAGAAGAAGAAGAATATGCCAGGGCTGGAGAGATGGCTCAGAGGTTAAGAGCACTGACTGCTCTTCCAGAGGTCCTGAGTTCAATTCCCAGCAACCACATGGTGACTCACAACCATCTGTAATGAGATCTGGTGCCCTCTTCTGGCCTGCACGTATACATGCAAGCAGAACACACTGTATATGTAATAAATAAATAAATCTTTAAAAAGAAGAAGAAGAATATGCCAGGCGATGGTGGTGCACACCTTTGATCCCAACACTTAGGAAGTAGAAGCAAGTGGATCTCTGTGAGTTCCAGGCCAGCCAAGGCTACACACAGAGAAACCCTGTCTTGGGTGGGTGGGTGGGAATAGCTATAGCTGAGGACACCGTCAAACTGTTAACACTGGTGGTTTCAGAAGTGGAAGACGGGGTAATTGAGAGCGAAACATTTCCAGAGATGGGAAGAGGACTTTTTTGTGAATACCCATAAGGCTTAAAATAGTAGTTTTCCATTTTAAAAGTATGTGAATGAATTACCAATTTTAAAAAGAATGACAACGGGATATATAATATACAATTCCATGTATGCAGAATTCCAGAAAAGACAAAACAGAATGCAATGAAAACAGTCAGAACAGGGCTAGAGGAGCAGCTTACTATGCTCAGCATGTTACAATGTAATCCAATGTAATCATTTTAAAATACTGATCTCAGAATAATAGCCCTGAGGGGGGCCATTAGCTTGGACCCTCCAGTATTATCCCTGGTTTACGCCCTTCTTTCCCTTGCCCCAAGTGCGTCAATGTATTTGGTAAGAGAGCTTACACATTGATGCCCCACTTTGATTGTTAATTCTAACACTCGCAGGTGCCCAGGCACTTTCGTAAGTGATATTCCCCTGTGCGAATTCTCCTCTGACACCACCTCTGCCTCTGCCTCTCTGCTGCTCACACTCTGGAGTCTAGACTCTCACATGGAGGAGACAGTAAATGTGGCAGTGGGCAGCAGGACGACCAATTCAGTTAGCAGTTCAGTTCCCTGCATCTCACACTGCATACTTGTAGCGTGGATTTAGGTCACTATCCAGGAAGGAAACTCCTCTAACCTGCCAAGGGTTAAGTTACCAAAAACCACGCTGCTGACTGCCAAAAGTGTTCAAGCCAGCCATATGAGCCCCATTGGTCACCAAAAGAAAACAAGGGAGGCATTCTTCAGAGAGGTCAAGTCACCCCAGGTACAGAGGCAGAACTCATGGCCAGGTCAAATCCACGGTGGACGCCACCACCGTCATCCTGGGGGTGGACGCCACCCCTGTCACCCAGGGCAGCTGGCATCTGCGCTTCCTTGGAAAAGCAGGGCACTTGTTTTTATTCTTGGGTCACAGTCTAATTCGGGGTCTGTGAGAGCCACTGGCCACATGAGACCGCTTGTGTCTCAACAGTTTCAGCTTTTCAGTCACGTTCACACATTCCAAGTGCAGTAACAGCGCCCGCGGTCAGGAGCCCACAGACACAGAAGTTAGATTGGGGGTGCTATTCCAGGAAGAAGAGGAAGGCACTCCCTCCACCCAGAGTCCCAGATAATGCTCAAAACTTTTGCTTTGGGAAAAATAAAGCTCAATCTGAAACAGTTAACTTGTTAGGCGCTTTACTTAGCACAACAGGAATGTAAGATACTCGTGGCTCAAAGCTGGGGCCTCTCCACTTACTGGGGTTCTAACAATCACAGCACGCACACACTCTTGTCACCTCTGACCCTTGTGTGGAGGTAGACGCAGAATACTGATTGAAACTGAGCTTGTGGCTCCAGTTTGTCTGTCTGTCTGTCTCTTTCCTCCTCTCTTTCCTTCTCTACATGTGTCTGTCTAGGACATACCTGTTCACATGGGTGTGGGCCTGTGAGTGTGCATGTGTGTGGAGGCGTGAGGCTGATTATTGGGGCATTTCTTCAGTCACCCTCTTCCTTATTCATTGAGGCAAAGCCTCCCGATTGAAACTGGAGCGCTCTGATCTGGTTCATCTAGCCAGCTTGCTTCTAGGATTTTGTCTGGACTTTTTGAGTGCTGGGATTACAGGCAAGCTGCAGCACCATGCAGTTCTAAGGATCTGAACAGCAGTCTTCACATGTGAGGGTTCAGAACATAGCTTGCTGGGCCATAGCCACTTTATCTGTCTTTAAATTCCGTCAAACGAAACGACAGCTCTCGAAAGCATACCACCAAAACAGGACAACAGTACCGTGCCATTTCTCCATCACTTATAAAAGGGGAAGAATGTTTGTTTCTTGACTTCAAGTATGTTTTAAAGCAAGATAAAATTTGATGCAACTATCATTAGTAATTTCACTTCAACTGCCGAATTTTCTGAGAACTAGTAAATTCCAGGTTTTATCCAGCCAATGACTGGAGGTTATCATCTAAAAGTTTAAGTGTACTTGGCAAAACTATGTTTAACCTCCTCATACCCCAATCTTCTATCCCATAAAACACTTAGTAATATCTACTTAAGCACTGAACTGATCATTTCGTGGAATGAATATGTAAGGCATGTAAACACCCACTAAGTGTTAATTATTGCAATTGCTATTTTCCAAAGTCACAGAGTATCAGTGCAAATATCTAAAAGACTCTTAAGTTAGAAAAAAAAAAATCCTGACTCTACCACCTGCTAGTTGTTTGGGTTTTTACCTTGTGCAGTTCTGTTTCTTCGTCGGCTAGTTAAAGCTGAGCCTGCAGCCAGGGAGATGGCCCAATGCACAAAAGCATTAGCCATACAAGTCTGACAGCCTGCATTCAGCCCCTAGGACCCACACACAAAGACAGGATGGAAGCCGTGGCATGCATCCGTAATCCCTGCACTTCTGCTCTGGGAGACGGAAAGCAGAGACGGAGAATCACCCAGAAGGTTCACCTCCCACAGTCTGGAGTGCACAGCAACACAAACCAGATGGATCCTGCCCCGACGAGGTGGAAGCTGAGAACGCAGCTGTCCTTTGACCCCTGATGTGCACGGGCGGCACTCGTGCACCCGCATTTACACACTCATGACACACCATACACTAAGGAAGGAAGGAAGTTTGAGAAAATAAAATCTTAAGTCCCCGGTGGCAGATGTGTTAAATGCGTTTCTGCTTCACATAAAATGGTCTGTGTCAGTAAAGCCAGAGACAAAATTTATTCGATGTAAATTAGCCCTGTCCTCATTTCCACCAAAACAAAAACCACTGTTGCTTTATAGTATTTTTGGATAGAACCATATGTAACCCAGATTGGAAAAAAACACCTGCCAACACTGCCACCAGCTAGAACTTGTGAATAGATATTATGGTAACCATTTTCCTGGGCTAATCTTTATCTCCATGTGAGAAATTAGAAGCCTAAACAGACAAAGTAGGCCTCTGTCCATTGAATAGATAAAACAAGTACCAGCAACAGCAGGAGAAGAAACTATTGAAGTGCAGAAGCTAATTATTAAAACACCTCGCTTGAAGGTGTGGAATTAAACCTACCACTTTATATAACTCCTGGTTGCTTACGTGAATGGCCACAGTACAGTGAGATAATATTCTTAAAATAAAACTGAAGACACAGTCAGCAGCGGCTTCTGTGCTTTAAAAGATGAAACGAGGCACACAAATCCAAATTCAGAAAAAATTGAAATTCCCAGCTGCGGTAATTGCACCTTCATAAGCACTACAGTAAGAAGAAAAACCAAACCCCGTTTTACCTGTCTCCTGTTAGGGTTTCTAAAAGCAGCCGTCATTTTGGTGGTAACCATGATGAGCCAGGAAGACAAGGAGACTGGGGATTTGAATTGAATTTACAGCTGACTCATAGGGAGTGTTTACATCCATATTGCCACCGGCTCCACCCATTTGACACCCTTTCAGCTCCAGCCTGGTAGGTAGTAACCTTAGGGGAAGCTGGGAGCGTGGAGGCGTAGGAAAACTGAACGCCAAGCCTTTTAAGGATCTAGACATGCTAACAGATGCTGATTTTTTTCTCTTCCCTTCCTCTGCTCCCCACTTCTTCCTTCTTTGATTTGAATCAGAATGATCAAGTATGAGATGCTGATTTTGAGGCTTGAGGCACCTCTGACAAAATAACTATCTTATCTCTCTGTGTGTCTTTCTGTCTCTGTGTGCCTGTCTCTGTGTGCCTCTGTCTCTGTGTGCCTCTGTCTCTGTGTGCCTCTGTCTCTGTGTAGCTCTGTCTCTGTGTAGCTCTGTCTCTGTGTGTCTCTATCTCTGTGACCCTGTCTCTGTGTGTCTCTCTGTCTCTGTGTGTCTCTCTATCTCTGTGTGCCTGTCTCTGTGTGCCTCTGTCTCTGTGTAGCTCCGTCTCTGTGTAGCTCTGTCTCTGTGTGCCTCTGTCTCCGTGTGCCTCTGTCTCCGTGTGTCTCTGTCTCCGTGTGTCTCTCTATCTCTGTGTGACCCTGTCTCTGTGTGTCTCTCTGTCTCCGTGTGTCTCTCTGTCTCTGTGTGCCTGTCTCTGTGTGCCTCTGTCTGTATTTCTCTGTCTCTCTCCCTCTAACACCCCCCCCAGAAGGAGGAGGAGGCTTGAGAGGCTCACCATCCTTCATGTGACCCCTCCTGAAATGACATGATACATAAACTATTTACTGAGGTGGGGCTCTTTGATGTTGAAGATGCCTGTAAGGGTCTGTGTGTGTGTGTGAGGAGGGAAGTTTGATGTTTTGGTTACCTTTAAGTCACCCATGCTCTCTGTAAATTACCCCAATAAACTTACTGGAGATGTATGAATGTGTGGGGGGGGGGGGGGGGAGTTCACCTATGCCAAACACTTTCCTAAAAGGAAGGACAATAAGTGAGTACATTTTCAACTCCACAATGATATTATAAGCATTCATACGAATGGCTGTTATTAGGCCTACTGAAGAGGTTTGCTGTAGGGGTGGATGGCTCAGTGGCTGATTCAATTCCCAGCAACATGGCAACTCACAGCCTCCTGTAACTTCAGTCCCAGGGGACACCAGACGTTCTCTCTTAGACTCCTCTGGCAACCGGCGTGTACATGATGTATACATAAAATAAATAGTTTTTTCTAAAAGTAAGAAAGCTGTGCTGACCCATAGTCACAAGTGATAGTGAAAGAAATGCCAGGGGAAGTTTAGATCTTCCTCAACTATAAAACCTGTGCCATTTGGAGTTATCAGAATAGGGTACCTGTGTTCACACTCTGGTCTCTAAGAAATATAGTTTGATATGGAAGACAAGTGTAAGGGGCTGGAGAGATGGCGAGGTGGTGAAAACACTTCCTGTTTCTACAGTGGACCCAGGGTACACTTCCCAGCATGCATAAGGTGTCTTACAACCGCCTGTAACCCCAGTTCAGGGACTCTGACACCCTTTTCTGGCCACCACAGACTCCTGTGCTCACATAATACACAGACATACACTCAGGCAAAACACAAATCTCATACAAATAAATATTTTTCTAAAAAAGACAAATGTAAGAAATAAATGGATAAAAGTGTGTGTGTGTGTGTTCTCTAATATGGAGATGAATATGGTGGGGAAACAGAAGGGGACCACCTCGCCTGGAAGAGAGAGTTGCGCTCGTCCACCTGCCTACATCCTGTCCGCGTATTTATCATAGGTGCAGTTGCCTCACATGGAACCTTAGCTCCTCGTCCACACCAGTTGGTTCCAGGGAATAAGCTGGGAAGTTTTTACCCTGAAGGTTTGCGAACCACAGCTAGAAATGTAAAATTCATTGTCCTCTCATTAGGAAAAACTAAGGATGTGAATGAACCCAGAGGTCCCAGCTATTCTTTGAGAAGCAAAATGAGAGGGGAAACAGCACAAGATTCCTGGTTCCAGCCGGTTGTGTCCTTCCTTAGCCCCCTGTTTTTCCCTCTGTTCAATGCCATAAACTTCCCGACAGCCTTTGAAAGGCTCAGAAGCCCATCCTTTATCTTATTTATTTTTAATTTTGTTTTGGTTTTTGGTTTATTGCTTTTTCGGTTTTTAAGACATGGTTTCTCTGTGTAGCCCTGGCCGTCTTGGAACTTACTTTGTCGACCTGGCTGGCCTTGAATTCAGAGATTGACCTGCTTCCCAAGTGCTGGGATTAAAGACGCGTGCCACCACCACCCAGCTTACTTTTTTGTTGTTTTTGTTTTATGATGGAGTCTCACTGTGGACTTTTTTGTTTGTTTCTTTTGTAGAACTTTAAGACAATTCTGAAACCATTTTGACAACTCTCAGTACTTCCCCTCCTCCCCTGGGAACCAAGGACATAACAGCTATGCATGCACATACTGAGATGTTGGGAACTTTCCATCTCCCTGAATAGGGGCAAGATAACCCTTAGGTGTTGACTCAGTTACTGATGTTTTGACTTACTCCCTGGGAAGAGGCAAAGTGACCCTCAGAAGTTTCCCCCTTACCTCATCTGATCTGGCAACCACTCTCCAGCCAATTATTGGTAATAGCCTTTCTGAATAAGCCAATCATAATAGTTAAAGAACAACCCCCAGACACCCCTTCCTTCTGTGGTTTTTCCCTTTAAAAATAGCCTGTGCCAGACATTCAGGGTCTTCTAGCCTCCCAACTGCTGGAAGACCCTGTCATGACAGAATTAATAAAATCCTCATGCTTTTACATCAGCTATGATGAGAGATGGTCTCTTGGGGCGACTCCTCCTCGGTGATTGGACACTAGGGTCCAACACTTTGTTTTCTTCAAGACAGAGTTTCTCTGTAGTAGCTTTGGAGCCTTTTCTGGAACTAGCTTTTGTAGACCAGACTGGCCTCAAACTCACAGAGATACAGCTCCCATGTGCTGGGATAAAAGGCTTGCGTCAACACCGCTCAACAACTTTTTTGTTTGTTTGGCTGGTTGGTTCGTTTGGTTTATGTAGGGTTAAGAAAATCTGAAATCTTGAAATCTCACCAATCCTTGGCTTGCCCTAAGCTCAGGACTTGAAATCCCCACCCTGGAAAATTCCACCCCGAAGAAACCCTATATAAAGCCTGTCTCCTGTTCAGTTCTTTGACGCTTCTCACCCAATTAGAGGCATCCACCCTCTTGTGTCTTTTCTAATAGGTCTCTCGAGAGGTTTGTTGTGCAGCGTGACTGTGGTATTTCTTGGTTCTTTTCCCTCAGAGCTGCAACACTTGCATTAGGGAAACCGTTTCCCTCGGACCTTTCCATTCAGAGCTCCAACACTTACAGTTTTGATTCTTGAAACAAAGTCTCGCATAGCTTCACTGGCCTTGACCCATATGTAGCTAAGGATGGTGGTAACCTGCTCCTCCTGCCTCCACTTCTCCAATGCTGGAATCGCAGGTCTGGGCAACCACACCTAGTTAATGCAGTTCTGGGGATCAAACCCAGAGCACTGTACATGCTAAACAAGCACATTACAAACTGAGCCTCTTCCCCAGCCAAAAACAATTTTTTTTTTCATTTTTTTAAAGACAGGGTTTCTCTCTGGCTGTCCTTGAACTTACTTTTAAACTGCCAGGTGGTGGTGGTGCACACCTATAAAGGCAGAGGCAGGCGGATCTCTGTGAGTTCGAGGCCAGCCTGGTAGTAGTAGTTCCAGGATAGGCCCCAAAGCTATACAGAGAAACCCTGTCTCGAAAACAAAATAAAACAAATCAACAACAACAGCAAAAACCCAGGCTGGCCTCAAACTTACAGAGACCCACTTGCCTCTGCCTCCCGAGTGCTGGGATTAAAGGCATGTACCACCACTGCCCAACCATTATTTTTAATACATTACACTAGGCATTTTTTTAGTCACCAGGGATAGATACATATGACACACATCCTCTAATCCAACCTTTGGTGGTCCTTGCTGTCTGTTATTCATCCTGGTACAGTGACTCTCGCATGGAATAAAACCTAGTCTTTCTGGCAATAAAGCATGGCAGAAATGCTGTAGTAACTTGGGATCAGGATTATCGCACCATCATCTTGTCCTTTTAGGTTCACCACATGTGACGTGCTCTGTGAGAAAAGAAGACACAGCTACCCCATCAGATTTCAGAATCGGGCCTGCAAGATAGCTCAGCAGGTGAAGGTGATGCTGGGACATCCTGACAACCCCAGTCCTCTCCAGATCCCCCGTGGAAGGAGAAAACTGACTCCAGAGTTGTCCTATGACTTTCCCGTGTACACACCGCAGCGTGTCTGCCCCACATGCACAGATGCTGAATACAATCTTGTCTTCACTCAAAATCTGGGCTAGAGAGGTGACTCAATAATTTAGAGCATTTAGTTTTTGTTTTGTTTTGTTGTTTTGTTTTTGGCAGAGAATCTGGTGCAATTCACCAACCCCCACATGACGGTTCACAACTAACCATACCTCCAACTCCAAGAGATCCTTCTCCCTCTTTTGACTTCCTCAGCACACACACATGTAATACACAGACATACATGCAAGCACAAAACTCATACACAGAAAATAAACCTAAAAAAGAATCAGAACCCACTTAGCAGCTGTGTGAGTCACTATGGAACCAGATCCTTCATCCCAGGCATGGTCTTGGTGACTACAGCCCTGACCCCAGCTGACAGCATCCCATGAGGAAGAAGGAATCAGAAAACTGAGGCTGAATCCCTGACACTTAGAAACCTTAAGGGGAACTACATGTTTCTTGTTGTTTTAATACATTAAATGTTGGGGTGACTTGTTATCGTAAATAGTGAGTAACTGATCTAACACGACAGTGACAGAAGCTGCTTACTCTTGCTTTCATGAAGCTCAAGTTCCAGTGGGAGGAAAGAGACAAGAAAAAATACATATGTTTAAGACATAGTTAGAAAATTAAATGCATATGAAAGAATGGAGTTGGACCATTTGTCATCTTACACTACATACAAAAACTAACACAGGGTGGATTAAAGGCTTAAAGTTAAAAGTCAAAATTATAGGACTTTTATAAGACTTTATAGGACTTTTGTAAGTCATGGTTTGACTATGAAATATCACCAAAGAGGTGGGGACCAAATCACTGAGGGGTACCGTTCATGATGGCTCTGACTCAATCAGGGGTTTAAATCCCTCATGGGATTCATAATATGATAGCCTTACCGAGAAGTGGTCCTAGTTGGTCACTGGGGCAATTCCTTAGCCCTCTCCTGTCTCTTGACCTTTGCTCTACCAAATCCTCCCGACAGTAGCACCAGATAACTATGTAATGAAATCACGAGCTGAAATAAACCCTTTCCCTTTAAAGTCATTTAGGTAACAGATAGATACACACATACAAACATATATGTGTATGTATGTATGTATGCATATATATATATATATATAGTGTGTGTGTGTGTGTGTGTGTGTGTGTGTGTGTGTGTCAAACAGAAAACACAGGAGAAATTATTTGGGGCATAATTTGTCAGAAATTATACACAACACAGGCTAAATAAATGCCTAAATTAAGTATCCATTTATTTTGCATATCTGCGTGTACTTGTCCATGCACTGGCAGTCATGTGTGCGTGAGTCAGAGGACAATTTGTGGGCCAGAGTCAGGACATTATCAAGAGAATGAAAAGGCATCCCATGGAATGGGATAAAATATTTGCAAGTCATATATTTAACAAGAAAATAATATTTAGAATATATAAATAATTCTATAAACACACAAACAACTTAATCTAAAAAATGGCAATTTTCTTTTTTTGTTGTTGTTGTTTTTTTTTTAAGACAGGGTTTCTCTGTAGTTAACAGCCCTAACTGTCCTGGAACTAGCTCTTGTAGACCAGGCTGGCCACGAACTCACAGGGATCTGACTGCCTCTGGAGTGCTGAGACTAAAGGCGTGCACCACCATGCCCAACTGGAAAATGGTTTTTAAGTTCCTTTTTTTTTTTTTTTTTTGGTTTTTCGAGACAGGGTTTCTCTGTGGCTTTGGAGCCTGTCCTGGAACTAGCTCTTGTAGACCAGGCTGGTCTCGAACTCACAGAGATCCTCCTGCCTCTGCCTCCCGCCCAGCTTTTAAGTTACATTTTGTGTGTGTGCGTGTGCATGTGTGTGTGTGTGAATATGTGTGTGTGTGGAAGAGTGCACACATGCCACCGTGTGCATGTGGAGGTCAGACGACAGCTTGCAGGACTTGGCTCTCTCCTCCCACTTTGAAGCAGGTGCATTTATCCACTGACAAAGGATTTGAACACACTTTAATCCCAGCATTCAGGAGGCAGAGGCAAGCTGATCTCAGTGAATTCCAGGACAGCCAGGGCTACATAGAGAGACCTTGTCTCAAAACAAAACAAAACAAAAACCACACATTTCATCAAGAAGATATACAGCAAGCATATGAAAAGATCTACATTATTAGGGAAACAAAAACAGTACTTTACACCCATTAGGGTAATTATTTGAAAGTGAAAAATGTTGTAGAATATTATTTTAAGGTGTGTTACTGATGTGGGACTCCCCTCTATGCTGTGAATATCATTAGTTAATAAAGGAACTGCTTTGGGCCTGTAGCAGAGCTATAGGGGAACAGAGTTAGGAGGGGAAAACTAAGCAGAAAGCTGGGGGAAAGGAGGCAGAGTCAGAGAGAAGCCATGGAGCCACTGCTGGAGACAGATATGCTGAAAATTTGCTGGTAGGCTATGACCTCATGGCGATACACAGATTAATAGAAATGGGTTAAATTAATATGTAAGAGTTAGCCAATAAGAAGCTAGAGCTAGGGCTGGAGAGATGGCTCAGAGGTTAAGAGCATTGCCTGCTCTTCCAAAGGTTCAATTCCCAGCAACCACATGGTGGCTCACAACCATCTGTGATGGGGTCTGGTGCCCTCCTCTGGCCTGTGGGCATACACACAGACAGAATATTGTATACATAATAAATAAATACATATTTTTAAAAAAAGAAACTAGAGCTAATGGGCCAAGCAGTGATTTAAATAATATAGTTTTGTGTGACTATTTCTGGGCCGACTCCCTAAAGTTCTCTCCTGACCTCCCCACATACACTGTGGCATAACCCCGCCCCCATGAACAAGATGTGAGACATTCGTATAACCTTACTGAATCATTAAAATAAGTGAAGTTCTGATACATACCACAACATGGATGAACCTTGAAAGCATTACATTAAGTGAAATAAACCAATAAGAAAAGAAACACCAGATGACTGGGTCTTGCAGCATACTGAAGAAATGAGACCAAGCCATACATTACAAATAAAATAGGCAAGACCCCTTCCTGTGACCTCAGCTGAAGCTGGCCAGTTTGAGCTGAAGAGAGCTAGCGTGCACCAGAAACACCAGGCTTGCTTGAACAAAGCAAGCTTTCGCTGTTCTCCTGGGAGGGCTAAAGTTTGGCTAATCGTCTGTGTGTCATGAGCAGTTCTAGAAGATGTTTGTGTGCAAGCGTCCTGGCTTACACCGGGGCTAGCAGTTAGCTACATCTGGGAAATTCTAAATTATAGCTGATATTGTCACCTTGCGACAACCCCCTGGGCCTTACGAGAGAGCAGAAGGGAAAAGCGCAAGAGAAACACATCCACTGGGACAAATTAACCCTGGGTTATCATTTTAGGCAAAACATTTCCCAGTTGGTAACTGGTCAGTCTACATGTGTAGCTGGGTATAACTGACTCAAAATCTGAAACAGAAGAGGATTAGATATCATACAGACACCAAGAAGCCAGTCGGCTGTGGAGGAGCCTGTCTGCAATCCCAGCATTCCAGAGGTAAAACCCGGAGGACCAGAAGTTCAAGGTCAGCTTGGGCTACACGAGACCTTGGAGAGAAAATAGAGGCGCTTTGCCTTAAACCCTCTTTAGTTGTGAGTCAGAAATCTTTAGGTTCTAGGAAAGAGTCAATATTTTAAGCAAAAATGGCCTTCAAGTTTCTGTAAAGTAACGCAGACGGTGGGCATCTCTCCCTCTCCAGGGCTCTTGTCTGCAGGGATACTTACAAACAGCTCAGCGACATGCCTTCCAAAATGTGTGACTTTTAAACAGTTTTACTTTTAGATTTATTTATCTTATGTATATGAGTGTTTCGCCTGCACGTGTAACTATGCACCACATGTCTCTCTGGTGCCTGCGGAGTTTAGAAGGGAAGTGTTGGATCTCCTAGGACCAGGGTCTGGATGTCATCTTTGTATTCATAGCTGCCATATATGTAGAAGCCAGGACTGCACCCAGGTCCTCTGCAAGAGCAACGAATGTGCTTAATCACTGGGCTATCTCTCCAGCCCCCAAACCTGTGGTTTTAAAGTTAACTAAGAGTCGGTGAAACTAGAGGGCTTATGTACATTTAGTCTAGTTTGAACTGGTTTTCTGGTAATAATTCTTCCTCTGTTTTGTTTCTTATCTCTGTTTAACCATCTTCACCCCTAGTTTTATCTTGGTTTGGTCATAAGGGGCTCTTAGTCAGTAAACACTCAGACCTCATGACTTACTCAGAAAGCAGGCAGAGGAAAATACATGATGCTTTTCATTCGAAACAGGTTAAGGACCCAGAGTTCGCATTTTGTCCCCTGTTTCAGAAGGACAAACATCATATGATGTCAAGCTCAGAGACACAGGAAGTGGACTAGAAGGTACTAGGGTAGAGAGGAAGGGAGAGAGCTGTTACGGCTTGATGGAATAGTTTCTGGTTGACGTGATAATTAAATGGTTTTGGAATTAGGTGGTAGTGAGAGTTACACAAAACAGTGCGTGGGACTGGAGAGATGGCTCAGAGGTTAAGAGCACTGACTGCTCTTTCAAAGGTCCTGAGTTCAATTCCCAGCAACCACATGGTGCCTCACAACCATCTGTAATGAGGTCTGGTGCCCTCTTCTGGCCAGCAGGCATACACACAGACAGAATATTGTATGCATAATAAATAAATATTTTAAAAAAAACAGTGCATGCAGTCAGTGCCACTGAATTATAATGGTAAACCTCAGAGTATGTATATTTTCCCACCATAGAAAAAAAAAGAATGCAATCATGATGTAGCTCAGAGATAAAGCGCTTGCCTAACATACGCGAGGTCCTGGAAAGATGGCTCAGCACTTACACATAGTTGATGCTTTTCAGAGGATTCAGGGTTGGTTTCCAGCACCAACATCAGGCAGCTACAGCTGCCTGCAACTGCGATTCAGAGGGATCTGACTCTTCACCTGGCCTCTTAGGGTACCCACATGCAAGGCATACACTTACACAGATTCACACATAAGCACATGAGTGAAAATGTCTTTTTTTTTTTTTTGAAGAAAAGAGGGAGTTGGGAACAGAACACCTCCTGAGAATTTATATCAACTTAGAGAAAAGCAGATGGATAGATGGTCTTAGCTGGACTTGGTTGAAATAGTAACTTGAACATAAGTTAAATATACATGTATCTATTTATGCCTATATATGGAGGGGGCCAATTCTCTTTGTCTACACAGATACACACACACACACACACACACACACACACGAGTAAAGGATATTACAAGCAGAGAGAACAGCACAAAGGCTTGGAAGAGCAAATGTACCTGATGTATTCAAGGAACACCAAGGAGACAAGTGTTTGGTGAGAACGAAATGAGCAGGATTAGAAACATTGTTAATATACAAAGTCAGGGGAGGCAGAGGCAGGCGGATCTCTGTGAGTTCGAGACCAGCCTGGTCTACAAGAGCTAGTTCCAGGACAGGCTCCAAAACTACAGAGAAACCCTGTCTCGAAAAACCAATATATATATACAAAGTCAGAGAGAAAACAGATCACACAGAGACGCTATAGGTCATTTTAGGACTTTGGCTTTTATTCTGAACAGAGCGACCTGATTTTATAAAGATTAAAAGCAACAACTATTTACTCTGCAGAGAACCCACTCTAAGTGGCAAGGACATAAACACAGAGACCAGCTTCAAGCCACTGAGAGCTGCTGACAACTCGGCACCAGAGCTGAGAAATTGCCAATTTTGAATAGAACTTCAGCCAGCAAGACTTTCCTTGGGATGGGTTATTGGATAAAAGGTAACAGAAATTTGTGGCCTTGACTCTTAGAAAGACATAGCACCTGCACTACAGGAAGGTTGGAGAGCCGGGCAAGGGGCTGGAGATTGAAACACGGACACACACAGACAGAGACACGGGTCATCCGTGGGACAAGAATGCCAACTTTATTGCGCTCCAGGGAAGCTTATATAGGGATCCTTAACTGATAGCCATGCCCCAGCTCTTGGGATTTTCAGCTGTAAACCCACCAGAAACCATTCCCCTGCCATCAGGAACTCATGAGCCTCTCCTGCTCTGAGCAGCTGCAGACACAGGAAAACAAGTTGTTTACTCCATTCACTCCGTCAGGCAAAGGGTCACAGAAAGTCAAGGGTCCGAGGGTCTGCAGCCCCAACAGCTCCCCTAGTTAGACCAGGTCTGTCTTGGGTTGCAGAAGCGCAAATTCACATCTTACCCGTCATCAAGAACACTTGCCTCAGCACGCAAAGTCTTTGTCTTAGGTTGATTGTGACAGAATCCTGTCTTACCCGTCTCTGGCTCACTGGTCTTTCTGTAGCCTGCTGACCCACACTGCGCTCGGAGGAAGCCCACTCACTTGGGCAAACAGCGATTTTACATCGCTGCTGCCGCTGCCGCTGCTGACCCCTGTTGGAGAGGCAGAGCAGCAGACCCTCCAGCTACGGGAGTTCCTAGCTGTTCAGAAAGCCTAGGCCATATAAGTGACTGGACTGGCGTGGGCGTGTCATAAATGTGACGAAAGGAAAGGGAGCAGCCAGCCATACTCCAACTGCTCTTATAAAAGGAGGTCTGTAGGTCAAACCGGAAAATGCCCTGGCGAAAATTCTATAGGGAATTCTGGATCTCTAAGGCAGTGGCAACCTGTCCGGCTAGGGCATCAACAGTGCTAGCCACAGCAGTCGTCTGACTGGTGGCAATTCCGGCTGTCTCGGAGGCAGCAACGGTGACAGTAGTGGCCACCACAGCCTTGGTGATCCCAAAGTCTCAGCAGGGACGGCTCAGCACCAGTTGACTCACTGGGACGGGCACCGAGCCCAGAACCTGGACCACAGGGGCAATCATCTCGTTAGCCCAACAACTGTTCAAAAGACACAAAGCTTGAGAACAGTTCAGGGCAGAATCATTAATTAGCCACAAACAGCTGCATGAGAAGCCCTATTTTGGCTCTGGTTTTAAACAGGCATGAAGTCCACAGAGATACCATCGCGTGAAGGTAAACACTACCATACTGGGCTGGATTCCGGAAACGAAACTCCTGAGAATCCTGCTAACATTCTTGTAAGGTGATCGAGGTCCCCATCACCACAATGAATAATGTGTTCTGGCCATAAACCATAATACCAGGCCAACATTTAACACGAGAAGGAAAATTCAGCAAAAATAAAACACAAACCAATAACATTATTATGTCTCCAATCAATGGAAATGACTGGCTGTTCTATAGCCCAATCAGTGGGAAAGAAGTACGCCATGCGGGACTATCCAGGCCTACCAACTCAGCACTGGTGGATTCCTGACTGGGGCCCATTGTACCTGTTGGCTATGGCTGATGGTCAGGAGAACCGTCCATAGGACACAGAAGCCATTCAGGAATCCAAATGGGGCTTTCAGCATCCTGTGGAAACACACATGCACTTCCACATCCCCAAGTGAGGACTGGATCGGGCCCCTTCCATGTTCCATCTGTACCATCAGTGAGTGGAGCCACGGGGCTGCCAGTGCCTCTGAGCAGCTGATGTTTGAGCATGTGATTCAATTGTTAGAAAATTTAATATAGAGGAAATATTAGAAAGGATACCCCAGGAAGTACTACACTCTCCCTTTTTTGTTTTGTGAATATAGTCTTTGAGAGTTCGGTGAGCCTGTTCCAATATAGTCTATCCCTGGAGATCGTGAGGTATTCCTGTCTTATGAAGGATGTTATAACTGTCATAGAATAATTGAGAGCCCGCACTGATATAAGCTGGTCCACTGTCCACTTTAATCAATTTTGGGGCCCCCATGTAGGCAAAAGCTTACCGGCAATGTTTATTTTACATCCTTCATCTTTCCCCCTGAGTGGGCGGGGGAAGAGCATGCCTGAATAAGTATCCACAGAAACATGCACAAATCCCAGTTTGCCAAAAGATGCCCATGAGTAACGTCCATCTGCCAGATATGGTTGGGCAAAAGACCCCGAGGATTACCTCCTATATGAGGAACAGGAGCAAATTCTGCACACAAAGGGCATGCCTTGACAATCTTAAGAGCTTATTCCTTAGAAATTTAATACGTGAGCCTCAAAAAGGTGACATTAAGTAATTGAATGTTTATCAACAAGTCATGACCTGCAGAGGTAGTGGCTATATTTCTGCTGTTTCCGGGGTGGGGTGGGGAGAACCTTAGCAACATATATGCTATCAGTAAAAAGATTAATAGGTTCAGCCGGGAAGGTAATTGAGGCTAAAGAATGGCAGCCAATTCTAGTATTTGCGCAGACTCGTAGGGTACCTTCATTCTAACAGTCTTCTGGGCTGTAACTGCAGCAGCTGTGCCATTGGAGGAGCCATCTGTGAATACATTAAGGCACAATGTAGGGGAGCAAGCGAAATAATTTTAGGAAAGCAAACCGGATGATCCTCAAAAATTTTACTAATTTATTAGGGGGTAATGGTTGTCAAATCCAGCAGACTGAGTGGTTGAAAAGATGGTCCATTCTGGGCTAAAAAACTGGAGCTAGCTAAGCTGCTCCTGATTGTACGGAACAATCACTTTACCAGGGATTTTACCAAACGTCCTAAGACTCTCCAGACAGGCAGTGTGCAGCACCTCCAGAAGAGCCAAATTACAGGGCTGCACAACCTTTTGGGAAGAGGCTCATCTGCGCACCCAGAGAATAGGTCCCTCCTGCCAAAAGACTGCAGTGGACTGCAAGGTTGTGCAAGATAGCAGCAGAAGAAAAGGCTGGCGATAATCAATACAATTCAGATGGGCTTCTGCTAACTGTTGTATGGCTACTCTAAGACATTCACGGCCTTCAGGTGTCAGCAGCCTGGGAAATGTGGGGTTTGAGTCATCTCTTAAGATTTCAAATAAGGGTCAGGTGGTGGTGGTACAACCTTTAATTCCAGCACTCAGAAGGCAGAGGCAGGTGAATCCCTGTGAGTTCAAGGCCAGCCTGGTCTACAAGAGCTAGTTCCAGGACAGCTAGTACTGTTACACGGGGAAACCCTATCTAGAAAAACCAAAGGAAAAAAAAAAAGATTTCAAATAAGGGTTTTAATTCTCCTGTTGTTAATTCCATTGATGGTCTAATCTAATTAATAGCTCCCAAAATCCATTAAAAGTCATTAAGAGTGTGAAGCTGATCTATTCTAAGAGTGATCTTTTGTGGTTGACCTCTAGCCTGTAGGAGCTGATGGCCCAAATACTGAAAAGGAAACATAGTTTGCATTTTCTTGGGGGCAACAACTAAACCAGACCATTGCAGTCACTCATAAAGTATCTGCAACCCTGTGTGCAAATCAAATTCCTTTGAGGCTGCAATAAGAATAGCATCTATGTAACGAGTGACATATAGCTGGAGATGTTGCTCCCTTAGGGGCTGCAAAGCTCTGGAAACATTAACTGGCACAAAGTTAGATTATTAGCCATGCTCTGGGACAACACAACCCACTGATACCTTTGGTGCAGCTCTCTGAAATTAACAGAGGGAACACCGAAAGCAAATTTGGGTGAGTCCTCAGGATGCAAAGAAATAGTAAACAGCAATCCTTGAGGGTAATCACCACCATGTGATAATCCTTAGGGATAGACACAGGTCCTGGCAGTCCTGCCTGTAATGATCCCATAATTTCCATACATTTGGTAACCTGCCTAAGGCCCTGCAATAGTTTCCAACTGCCGGATTTCTTTTTGATAACAAATATGAGGGTATTCCAAGGGGAAGTGGAAGGGACTACATGCCCAGCAGCTAGCTGTTCTTGCACAAGCCGCTGAGCAGCCAGTAACTTTTCTCCTGAGGGGTCACTGTTCCACCCATACTGGCCTAGTTTCTCTCCATTTGAAGGGAATTGCAGCTTGTGGCTCAACAGTGGCCCTCGGAATAAGTTTTCCAACCCTGCTCTGTTCCCATGGAGACACTGGAAGTTGAGGTCAGATCTCCCATCACCTCACAAGAGAGGGAGAGAGACCTTCCCTTTCCCTTCGAAGAAATCGTGTATGCACACAGAAGTCACACCCTAAGGCCAGTACCCATAACACTACTGTCGGAAAGGAATTCCCACAACAGTCGGGGCCAGCAGACACTGTTTTGCTCCAGATATCTCCTGTCTCTGGACCTTACGATCTTTCTGCCTTCTCTCCTGTGATGAAAGATCATTTTTCATTTACATTTTCCTCCAAGGCAGTTAGTTACACACAAACTTTCTTGCTTGCTTGCTTTTCTTTTGATTTATTGAGAAGGCCTAACTCAGCAGTACAGACTGTCTTGGAAGTCACTATGTAGCCCAGGTCTCTCACTGAATCTGGAACATGTACAGATAAGTGCAGCCATGCCTGGCTTTTCACATGGATGCTGGGGATCTGAACTCAGGTCCCGAGCTGTGCTGAACAAGCACTTAATCCACTGAGCATCTCCTCAGTCCTGTATGGACTGTTTTCTGTGAGACTACAGTGCAATGAAATTAGAAGTGAAAAAATAAAAGACTACCTATCTCTTTAAATCTTTTTGTTGTTGTTGTTTCAAGACAGGGTTTCTCTGTGTAGCCCCAGCTGTCCTGGAACTGCAATGTAGACCAGGCTAGCCTCGAACTCACAGAGATCCTCCTGCCTCTGCCTCCCGAGTACTGGGATTAAAGGTGAGCATCATCACATGTGCCGCCCCGCCACCACCGCCCAGATGTCTTTCTATCTTTAAGATAGTGATGATGTGGCTGGGCCGTGGTGGTGCACGCCTTTAATCCCAGCACTTGGGAGGCAGAGGCAGGCAGATCTCTGTGAGTTCGAGACCAGCCTGGTCTACAAGAGCTAGTTCCAGGACAAGCTCCAAAACCACAGAGAAACCCTGTCTCGAAAAAGAAAAAAAAGCCTGGTCTACAAGAGCTAGTTCCAGGACAGGCTCCAAAGCCACAGAGAAACCCTGTCTCGAAAAACCAAAAAGAAAAAAAAGAAAAAGAAAAAAAAAAGATAGTGATGATGTGGGATTCCCCTTTGTATGCTATGAATATGATGTTTTATTACCATTGGTTATTAAAGAAGCTGTTTCAGCCAATGGCTTAGTAGAGTAAAGCCAAGTGGGAAATCTGAACAGAGATATAGAGAGAAAGTAGGCAGAGTCAGGGAAACAGCAGCGGAAGAGAAAGATGCCAGCAACCAGTCAGACCCTTACCGGTAGGCCACATCCTCAGGGCTATACACAGATTAATAGAAATGGGTTAATTTAAGATGTAAGAGTTAGCTAAATATATGCCTAAGCTATTGTCAAACAGTGTTTCTAATTAATATAGTTTCTGTGTCATTCATCATTCAGGTCTGGGCCACCAGGAAACAAACAAGCAGTCTCTGCCTACAGAGAGTACTAGTGACTTGGAGTCATTGTATCAGGACACTGACCACACAACAAAGGGGAGGGAATGTTGAGCTCATGGTTTCAGAGTGATTTCAGTCCATCACAACAGGGAAGGCCTGGTGACTGGAGCAGTTTCATTGGTGTCTGCAGGAACAGGAGGAAGCAGAAAGAGTTCAATCAGAACCAGGGTAGAGTTTAATAGTGACTGACTTATTAGCCATGCTCTACGTCAGCTGGGGTCTGAGCATTGAAAACATGAACCATGAGAACATTTCAGAGTCAAACCCTAACACATGGAAACACTACCAATTCAATCTCTAGGCATCTTGACATTTGAAAGCAAACTAAATAGTTACTGTTTTTAGCAGTAACTTTGAAGCATGGAAGGGTATGATTGCTAGCTGCCTATGTCGTGGAATCCTTGGAACAAGATGTAGCGATCACTGGGGTTGTAGTGGGAACTGCATAAAAACAATTGCTTTGGAAAAATTCTTTCCTGTGTTTTAGGAGATAGGCTCAAGAATATTCACAGCAGCAACAATTCAAAGGCTCACTAATGACCGACTGCAACATTCACACGATACTATGTAACGGGGAAAACAAACCTACTGCTCCACCCAAATCATGTATCAACCTTAGAAATGTAGCACTGCAAGCTAGAGACAGAAAGGTTCCCAAGATCTGAAAACTAACCCATGATGGTGGTTCAAGCATCTTCCAGGTTATTCTGTGGACTCAGGCTGGAGGATCACTCGAACCTAGGACTCAGAGGCAGACTGGGCAACCGAGAAGGTCACTGTGCTGGTCAGTTTTTGTCAACAACCCTAGACACCCCTGGGATGAGGGAATCAGTTAAGGAGCTGCCTTTGTGGCCTGCAGGCATGACTTTGAGGCATTTGCTTTTCTTCCTCTTCTTTTTTTTTCTTTACACTTCATTCTTTCATTCAGGCTATTTAGGTGATTTCTGTACTGAAGATTACCGTACACATTTTTGAGATAAAATATCATTTCACCTTCACTTTCCTTTCTTCGGACCTGCCTATAGCTCCCTTTTTCAAATTCATGGCCTCTTTTTTTCATTAATTGTTGCAACATATGTGTATATGTATGTGTTTATATTCCTAAACACATAAATACGTGTGGGAAATTTATTTTTTATTTATTTATTTATTTTTGAGACAGGGTTTCCCTAAGTAGTCTTGGCTGTCCTGTAACTCACTCTGTAGACTAGGCTGGCCTGTAACTCACAGAGATCTGACTGCCTCTGCCTCCCAAGTGCTGGGGTTAAAGACGTGTGTCAGCATTGTCCCAGCATGGGACATTTTCTTAATTACTGATTTATGCAGGAGGATTGCTGCAGAAAGTGGTCCCTGCCTTGGTTACTGCCTGGGGCTCCTGCTCTGGCTTCCTTCAGATAGACTATAACCATCTGTGAACTGAAATGAAACGTTTACTCTCCCAAATTGCTTTTAATGCTTGTATGGCAGCAACAAAAAGCAAACTGGACAGACCGATGGTTTTAAAGATAGGAGACAATTTTAGGAAATTTTAGAAAGAACTGAGTAATACATTAGGAAAGACACTACCAAACCAAACTGTTAAAAGGGATACAGAGCCAGATAGAGTGGTACCTGTCTGCAATCTCAACAATTAGGAGGTGGAAGCAAGGGGATCAGGATGCCAGAGCCAGCCTGTGCGACATTGTGAACTGTAGCCTTGAACTTCACGAGACTCCAGCTCAAAAAAGAAAGAAAGGAAAGAAAGATGAAGAAAGGAGGGAAGGAAATTTAACCCATCTCCATTGATCTGTGTATCACCATGAGGTCATGGCCTACTGGCAAAGTTTCAGCACATCATCTCCAGCAGGGGCTCCATGGCTTCTCTTTCACTCCGCCTTCCTTCTCCCAGCATTCAGTTTAGTTTTCCCTGCCTACCTAAGTTCTACCCTATCAACAGGCCAAGGCAGTTTTCTTTATTAATTAACCATTTGTATTCACAGCATCCAGAGGGAATCCCACATCACCAAGGAAAGAAAATAAGTTGAAAAAAGAATGGCCCAGGTAAGAGCAGTAATGCTGGCCATACTGAGGGACTAAGTCAGTTCTAGACTCATTTTATTTCATTAACTCATTACACATAAATATTCTTTTTCTGAGAAAATATTTCATACTCAAAACATCCAAGTTCAAGAAGCAAAACATTTAGTAATTTTTTTTAAAATAAATTCTACTTCAAAGAAAATCCCAGAGACTAAAGATTAAAGAACCAGGACCCTGGGCCATAGGATCTTCTGCTGTTCTTAGGGCAGTGGTTCTCAACTTTCCTAACACTGTGGCCCTTTAACACAATTCCTCGGGGGCTGGAGAGATGGCTCAGCGTTTAAGAGCACTGCCTGCTCTTCCAGAGGTCCTGAGTTCAATTCCCAGCACCCACATGGTGGCTCACAACCATCTACAATGGGATCTGATGCCCTCTTCCGGCACACAGGTGTACACGCAGAGAGCACTCATACATAAAATTAAATAAAGTTTAAAAAAAAAACACAATTCCTCAAGTCGTGGTGACCCCGACCATAGAACTATTTTCATTGCTTCTTCATAAAACTGAAAATTTGCTTCTGTTATGAATCATAATGTAAATATCTTTTTTTTTTTTGGTTTTTCGAGACAGGGTTTCTCTGTGGCTTTGGAGCCTGTCCTGGAACTAGCTCTTGTAGACCAGGCTGGCCTTGAACTCACAGAGATCCGCCTGTCTCTGCCTCCGAAGTGCTAGGATTAAAGGCGTGCGCCACCATATCTTATATGCAGTTAACTGACGTGTGACCCCTGTAAAAAGGATTCTTTGTCCCTGAAAGGGGCTATGACCCACAGGTTGAAAACCACTGCCTCAGGGAAAGCCCTGACTCTCGACTCCATCCCAGACCACACAGGCAAAGTGAAACAGTTTCTGTCGACCAAGATCTTTCCCCTCCCACCTGAAGACTAGCTCTACAATCTTCACATGCATTTCCATGGTGCTCTGATGTCTTGGTTGGGAAGGGAACACTGCACAGTTTTGGGTGAGGTTCCCCCCCCCCACACGCACCTTTCAAGCCTTGTAGACTTCATCTGTTTAAAAATCCAATTATAGGGGCTGGAGAGATGGCTCAGCGGTTAAGAGCATTGCCTGCTCTTCCAAAGGTCCTGAGTTCAATTCCCAGCAACCACATGGTGGCTCACAACCATCTGTAATGAGGTCTGGTGCCCTCTTCTGGCCTTCAGGCATACGCGCAGAAAGAATATAATAAATAAATAAATATTAAAATAAATAAATAAAAATCCAATTATAGGACCACACCATATTAATTATATAAAATACAGGTACAAAGCTGGACGGTGGTGTGGCATAGCTTTAATCTCAGCACCGGGGAGGCAGAGGTAGGCAATTTGAATCTGAGAGTTCGAGGCCAACCTGGTCTATAGAAAGAATTCCAGGACAGCCAGGATGACACAGAGAAACCCTGTCTCAAAACAAACAAACAAACAAAAAAGGAAACACTGAGTTGATTTCTATTCACAAGTCAAGAGAAATGAGCATAGATATCCAGAACATTAATATCCCTAGTCCCATGGTGAGAGAGAGCTATTGCCCTCGAATGGTGGAAGTGGAGGTTGCCCACAGAAACAGGAAAGAGCAGCCAGGAGACTAGAATAAGAGCACAACTCTCCCGCTCCAATTTCAGGAATTTAACACCCTATTCTGGCTCCTTCGTGCTGTGTGACAAACAAAATTTTTCCTGGGGGAAGATGCAACACAGTCTACTCACCCCAGATAGGAAGCCTATGATAGACCAGGGTACAGATATCACCAAAGTCAAATTTGGTGAACCAGTGAGTTTGGATGAGAGGTTACTTACAGGAGCAGAAATGACTCAAAGATAGCTGTGCCACCAAGGTCCACCCCAGCATAAGTGGGCAGTTCACAAAGCTGGGAACATGGAGCACACTGCACAGCCTGGGGCAGATCAGCAGGCTGGAGAGTATCCTTTCCAGGTGCCTCAGTTGGTCTAAACCTCTCACAGGCAGCCTGGCTGGTTTCTGCATCTTCCTGGCAGCTGCTCTGGGCTCAGAGTTTTCCTCTTTGCAGCTTTGTCTTCTCTTAGAGTCTTCTTTGCAGCTCAGCCTGGAACTTAGTTTGAAAAAGACTCAGTTTTTATTGTTACTCTGGCAGAGAGGAGCCTGGTGAATCTGGTAGGTTTCAGGGACTTCCTGAAATTATTTTGGGTTGTTTACCCTCCTGCTTAAGGAGCTTCCCTGCATGATGGGTTTTTCGGTGTCAGAGGAAACTGGATTCCTATCACCCACATGGTAGTTCACAGCCACTTGTAACTCCAGTCCCAGGGGATCCAATGCTCTCTTCTGAACTCCCCATCAGTAGGGCATACGTGTGGTGCATATTCATACATGCAGGCAAAATACTCATATACATGAAAGAAAAAAAATATACCCTTTTCCGAGTCGCCGCCAAGATGGCCGAAGTGGAGCAGAAGAAGAAGCGGACCTTCCGCAAGTTCACCTACCGCGGCGTGGACCTGGACCAGCTGCTGGACATGTCCTATGAGCAGCTGATGCAGCTCTACAGCGCCAGGCAGAGGTGACGCCTCAACCGCGGCCTGCGGTGGAAGCAGCACTCGCTGCTCAAGCGCCTGAGAAAGGCCAAGAAGGAGGCGCCGCCCATGGAAAAGCCCGAGGTGGTGAAGACCCACCTGCGGGACATGATCATCCTGCCCGAGATGGTGGGGAGCATGGTGGGCGTGTACAACGGCGAGACCTTCAACCAGGTGGAGATCAAGCCGGAGATGATCGGCCACTACCTGGGCAAGTTCTCCATCACCTCCAAGCCTGTGAAGCACGGCCGGCCTGGCATCGGTGCCACCCACTCCTCACGCTTCATCCCCCTCAAGTAGCTGTGGCCAATAAAGACTCATGTTCAAAAAAAAAAAAGAAAGAAAGAAAAAATATGTACATACTTTTTATTTTTCAAGATAGGGTTTTTCTGTATATCCCTGGCTGTCCTGAAACTTACTCTATAGACCAGGCTGACCTCAAACTCAGAGATCCACCTGCCTCTGACTCCCAAGTGCTGGGATTAAAGGTGTATACCACCACATCCAGCTTATAAATCTTAAGGAAAAAAAAAAAGTTATATGCCTCCACTTGGGAGGCTAAGGCGGAACTGTCTCAAATTCAAGTCCCCCCCTGAGATATGAAATGAGTAACGGATGCTAGCCCACTAGAGCGTGTGGCTCTCAGGCCTTGGCCTTCTCCTCCATTCCTCCTGCCTTGCTAAAAACCCTTAGATTACATTCCTAGACTTAGCCACCAAGGTCTATTCCCTTACTTGGCCATTTCCTCACTAAGTTAATGGCCAAAGTCGAGCAATCAGAAAGCCCCTTTGGCTCACCTAATTAACATGCCCAATTAAAATTAAACTCCTCATCCTAACACGGGATTTGCCCCTTTACTTTTATAAATTATCTTTTACCTAGGCGGTGCATCTGTCTCCCCTCTATCCAGAGACAGACCTTTGTCCCTCCAGGACAAATACCCCTCCCCCCTTTTCCTTGTCCCCTTTCCCCTTCTCCCCCTCCCTCTCTCCCCTCCCCCCTTTACCAGGGCATCCTAGCCGGTTCTAACACAAGCCTCCCCTTTTCCTCCTCTTAAAAATTACACCTGCAAGGTCATTTGCTGCTGTTTTTCTGCCTGAGTCAGAAAGTAGCCACTTAAACTTTTCTTCCCTCTCTGTGAAAACAGGTGCTTAGATGTGTTCTGTGCCTAATCGGGGGTCTGTAAGGGAGCCCATTCCCTGAGTTTCAGACCAACCTGGTCTAGAGTATAAATCTTTAAAAAGGCAGAGGCGTGGCGGGGAGGGCGGGTGTCCGGGGAGGCTGGGAATATGGCAAAGTGTCGGACTAGCGCACACGAGACACCGGGACTGGGTTCAGTCTCTACGTTGACGTTTCCTCCTAACTGAAATATTCCCTCCCGGAGAGAGGGAGAGGCTCATTGAGATTCCGGTGAACAAACGTCACAGTTCTGAGAAAGCAGAAAGTTGCAAGGCTGACTATTGAAGGACCCTCTTCCAGCTTTATGGCAAAGAGTAAACAGTTGGGGGGGGGGAGGGGGCGGAGGAGCTCTGACCGGCAGAGCTGCCCAGAGAAAACCTGCTGAGCACAATTTCAGAGAACTCGAGGGATGCAGTGTTCTTGGGTTATAAGGCGTTCTGGGTGAGCTTTTTGGAGAAAGAAACAGCTGCTTTCGGTCATCTCTGCGCCTGAAGCAACCCCTTGCCCCTAGTCCTGTTAGTGACTCCAAGTTGGACTTTGGTGCATGTCAGGGCTACCCTTATGCTGTGAGGAAATGCCACAGCCAGAGCAACGTGGAAAGGGTCTGGCTGGCCTACGGTTCCACATCACAGTTCATCATCATGAAAGTCAGGGCAGGAATTCAAACAGGGCAGGAACCTGGAGGCAGGAGCAGATACAGAAGCCAGGAATGGGTGGTGCTTGCTGGCTTGCTCAATCTGCCTTCTGATAGAACCCAGGACAGTCCAGGGTGGTACCACCCACAATAGGAAGGGTGTCGGGAGGGCCCTCCGACATCAATCACTAATTAAGAAAATGCTTTGCAGTCTTGTTTTTGCAGTTCAATCTTTTTTTTTTAAAGTTAAAAATTCCTTAATTTTTTATTCCTGTTACCACTACCACAATTTACAGGGCAATATACCTGATGTAATGAAAAGAAAAAGAAAGACAAAGCTACAACAGATAAAAGACCTCAGGAATGTACATCTAATTGACACTACATTGCATTAATCAATAGCTGCACTTTTTGCAAACTGTGGCGCTGACAGTCCTGAACAAGAAGGGCCTCCTGTTTAAGCTGCGGTAACTTTTCTGACTATGGATCATCGCTCCTTCTGTGGCAGATTTTTACAGCTCCTCTAATGCATTTAGGACGACTGTCTCAAAGTAACCTGCAGCTTTCCTGACAACTCCTCGCTCTCTCTCCTGCTAAGAACTGTAGCCCTTTTCTGCTGGTTTTTAAAAACCTTCTGCTACCATATCCACCACTTCCACCACCTGCTCCATAGCCACCACCATAGGGACTGCCTGAGCTTCTTCCACCAAAACTGCCCCCTTTCATGGGTCCGTAATTTGATTGCTCTTGTCCACTATAATTTCCAAAGTCATTATAGTTCCCACCACCATAGTTACCTCCACCAAAATTTCCTCCTTCATTGTAACCGTCATATCCTCCTCCTCCTCCTCCACCACATCCACCACCTTGGTTTCCATAGCCTGGTCCACCACCACCATAGCCTCCTCTACTGCTGTGACCAGGACCACCACCCTAGTTGCCACCATCACCTCCAAATCCATTATATCCACCATCACCACCTCCATAACTACCTCTGCTGCCACCACCTCCACCACCATAGCCTCCTCTTCCACCAAAGTTTCCACCACGACCAAAATTACCTCCACCACCTCCAAAGTTCCCTCCACGACCCATAAAATTGCCAGATCCACCTCCACGGCCTCTCTGTGATCCAGCAGACTGCATCTCTTGTTTAGAAAGGCCTTTTTCACTTCACAATTATGCCCATTCATAGTGTGGTATTTCTGAACAACAATTTATCAACTGTGTCGTGGTCATCAAAAGTCACAAAAGCAAATCCTCTCTTTTTCCCACTCTGCCTGGCTTCCATAACTTCTATGGTTTCAATCTAGCCATACTTTTCAAAGTAGTCTCTCAGGTTATACTCTTCTGTATCCTCTTTCCTACCACCAACAAAGATTTTCTTCACTGTTAAATGGGCACCAGGCTTTACAGAATCCTCTCTAGAAACGGCTCTCTTTGGTTCCACCACATGCCCATCAACTTTGTGTGGCCGAGCACACATTGCAGCATCCACCTCTTCAACACAAGAGTAGGTCACAAAACCAAAGCCCCTGGAACGTTTTGTTTGGGGATCTCTTATTACCACACAGTCTATAAGTGTGCCCCATTTCTCAAAATGTTCTCTTAAGCTATCATCTGTGGTTTCAAAGCTCAGACCACCAATAAACAGTTTCCTCAACTGTTCTGGTTCCTTTGGATCATGGCCCTCCTCCCCCACCCCGCGGCGGCGGCGGCGGCTGCGACGGCCGGAGTCAGGCTGGGGGCGACTGGGCGGCGGTTTTACCTCCATTTTGAGACCGGACTCGCCTCTTCCAACTCGAGTTCAATATGGTGCAGTTCAATCTTAAGGCGGCATTTTCTCAGCTGAGGCTCCCTTCTCTCTGATGACTCTAACCATCCAGCACATAAAACTATCCAGCACAATGCAGTTGTTACTTTGTTCTGGTTCCCTTTTGAGTGAAACATATGTGTGTGTGCTATCTCTGCAGGGAGTCTCTCACACAACATCTCAGCCTCTCTTAAAACAGAGATGCCTATAATCCTGGCATTTAGGAGGCAGAAGCAGGAGGATCAGAAGTTCAAGGCCTTCCATCTTCTATCACAAATAGCATTCAAGACCTTGTCTTGAATTACAACAAGGCCCTGTAGCTGGATCTTAGGGAGACATCTTTTCCATTGAGGACCCCTCCTTCTGCTGACTCTTGCCTGTGTCGTGCTGACATAAAACTTGCCAGGACAGAGGGTAGTAGTATAGATCAAGCCCAGGGCTCCACACACGCTAGGGAAGTGCCCTAACACCGAGTTGTACATTTGCTTATGCTATTTGAATATACAAAAACCCAAGAGACCCATTTTCTTTCTTCCACTCAAGTCTGAGTCACTGAGATCAACAATAGATCAAGAGAAGTCAGTGAAAGTCCAGCGGACATAGGACAGCACAGATGTTTTACAGCCTGGAATCTCTGGCGTGTGTAAGTTTCCAAGAAGAACCTCCTTTGACCCAGGCAGGAGAAAAGCATCTTGCCCCAGCCTCAAACTTTACAAAGCCATATGCAAAACAAATAAAAAGAAAAAAGTCCATTGTTAAATACTGTAGGATTATGGAACAAAAGCAACACAAAATTACGGCCACGCCTAACATAGTTACGGCCACGCCTAACCCTGAGCACGCTGAGAACCAGAAACTCTAAGCATCTCCTCTGGAGTTGACACCTTCTAGGCCCCTGGAAAATGCTAACGCAGATTTCTTGTGCTGTGGCCTCAAAACAGAAGGCAATTGTTCCTGACGGTCATGAAGACTTTGGTTTCTGATGTTGACATTTGAAAACTGCTTTTGCGTGTAGCAGGAGTTGAGTAATACTTTTATTTTTTTTTTAACAAGAGAAAAAGATTAAATTCTGGAATTCTTTCTTTCTAAAATGAATGCAGAAGATTCTTTTTTTAAAAAATTACTTTTATTCTGCCAGTATGTATGACTGTGCACTTCATGCATGCATGACCACGGTGGCCTGTCAGGAGAGGGTGTTGTGAGCCACTGTGTGGGTACTGGGAATCGAACCAGTGACTACTCTTAACTTTGAATCATTTCTCCATCCCTGTGGGAAAGATTCTTTTTGGGGGGAAGGGTTGATTTTTAAATAACAAAGTGTCATATCTAAATAGCACAACACACTTTTTGTTTTGTTTTGTTTTGTCACTCGCCCAGAATGGCTTTAATTCCCAGTGTAGCCAGAGGTCTCCCTGAAGGACCTGCTGCCTCCACTCCCCAGGGCTGGGATTAGAGATGACTTTCATGACCAGTTTATTAGTTACTTGTAGCCAGCGGTCTCCCTGAAGGACCTGCCTGCCTCCCCTCCCCAGGGCTGGGATTAGAGATGACTTTCATGACCAGATTATTAGTTACTTGTAGCCAGCGGTCTCCCTGAAGGACCTGCTGCCTCCCCTCCCCAGGGCTGGGATTAGAGATGACTTTCACGACCAGTTTATTAGTTACTTGTAGCCAGCGGTCTCCCTGAATGACCTGCTGCCTCCACTCCCCAGGGCTGGGATTAGAGATGACTTTCATGACCAGTTTATTAGTTACTTGTAGCCAGTGGTCTCCCTGAAGGACCTGCTGCCTCCACTCCCCAGGGCTGGGATTAGAGATGACTTTCATGACCAGTTTATTAGTTACTTGTAGCCAGCGGTCTCCCTGAAGGACCTGCTGCCTCCACTCCCCAGGGCTGGGATTAGAGATGACTTTCATGACCAGTTTATTTGTTACTTGTACTGGAACCTAGGTCCTCAAAGTTCATTTTTATGAAAAGACTAATTTGCTATTTATTTGGGCACCTTCACTGCCTTGCTAGTTTGTGTAAGCGTAAGTGTGTCTTATGTATGTGATGTGCACACACAGAGGCTATCAGGGTGCTGACGTCTTCCTGTATTACTCTCTACCATATCCTTTTGAGCTAGTCTCTTACTGAGCCTGAATCTGGAACCAGGTATGGTCTCAGGCATTCCTGTAACCTCAGCACTGTGGGGACAGAGACAAGAAGAAAACTGGCCTTTGCTGTCAGCCCAGCCACAAAAAAAAGTTAAGTTCCACGTTCAGCAAGAGACTCTGCCTCAAAAGAATAAGGTAGGGGCTGGGCACTGGTGACACACACTTTTAGTCTTGGTACTCAGGAGGCAGAGGCAGGTGGGTCTCTGAGTTCAAGGCCAGCCTAGTCTAAGGTAGAGAGTAACAGAGGAAGACATCCAGCATCCTCTTAAAGCCTTTGCGTGTGCACACCCACACACATATGTCACAGTTAAGCTTACACTCATACACATACACACAGAGAGACAATAAAGGTGCTCAAATCAGGAGCACATCAGTCTCTTTAGAAAAACGAATTTATCTACTTAGGTACTATTGCTTGCTCTGAATTATGTCAATGCAAGTGTTCAAAACCAAAACAGATCTGACTTTTAAAAGTAATTAAGTTTAGGGGCTGGAGAGATGGCTCAGAGGTTAAGAGCACTGACTGCTCTTCCTGAGGTCCTGAGTTCAATTCCCAGCAACCACATGGTGGCTCACAACCATCTGTAATGAGATCTAGTGCCCCCTTCTGGCGAGTAGGCATATATACAGACAGAACACTATATACTTAATAAATAAAAAAATTTTAAAAAAAAGTAATTAAATTTAGTTGGGTATGGTTTGACCTCTGACCTCAGGACTCAGGGAGAGACAAAGGATTATTATAAGTTTGAAGCCAGCCTGAGCTACACACTGAGCACCTGACTCAATGCAGGAACAGGAAGGAGATGGCTCAGCAGATAAACACCCTTGTCACTGGGCCTGATCAGAAGAGCTGTGTGGAAGGAAATGATTGAGTATTGTTTGAAAGTTGTCTTCTGACTTCCACATGTTGGCCATGGCATACATGGCCCACCCCCAACAAAATAAATATATGTAAAAAAAAGAAGAAGAAAAGGAGAGAGAGAGGGGGAGAGGGAGAGGGAGAGAGAGAGAGAGAGAGAGAGAGAGAGAGAGAGAGAGAGAGAGAATGTCGTTTTTGTAGCCCTGGCTGGCCTTGAACTCACAGAGATCCACCTGCCTCTGCCTCCCAAGTGCTGGGATTAAAGGTGTGTGCCACCACCGCCAGCAAGATAAAGATATTTTTAGGTTGCCCTCCACCCCCTGAAAAAACAGGGCAGTAGAGTCAGACAATGTTATTGCTATGCTGGACAGTGGTGACTTTAATCCCAGCACTTGGGAAGCAGGGATAGGTGGCTCTCTGTGAGTTCAAAGCCAGCCTGCTATAAAGAGCTAGTTCTGGGGCTGGAGAGATTTGCTCAGGAGTTAAGAACACTGGTTGTTCTTCCAAGAGGTCCTGAGTTCAATTCCAGCAACCACATGGTAGCTCACAGTCACCTGTATAAGGTCTGGTGCCAACTTCTGGCCTATAGGAACACGAGCAGACAGAACATTTTGTGTGTGTGTGTATAAATAATATAATATAAAATAAATCTTGGGCATATAGAATTTGTTTCAGATTGCATTCTCGTTGAGTTTACAGTTCTCACTCTTATATATAACCGTTCTTTTCACATGTTTAAATAATTGTTTACATTTTTCCCCCTCAGGTATCAGCAACTCAGGCTGGCTTCCCATTCACTATGCAGCCCAGGTTAACCTTGCACCTTTTTCGGATCCTCCTTCCTGTCCCTTCCACGTGTGGAGACAGCAGCACTAAGCTACCTCCCCAGCCCTAAGAGGAAAACTTTAGAGGAAGGGGGCTTAAATAAGCTCAGAGTGTTGGCTCAGAGTGCTGGAGGAAGAGAAAACAAACGACGATGTCAGGAACCCAGGAGACAACGGAAGTGCAGCAGGATAGTGCGGTGGGGTTCGTTTTGTTTTTACCTGGTAACTAAGAACTGACTGGAGATCCGCACTCCGTCACGTGCTGGAGAACGAGAAGTGGCGCGGGAAGAAGATGCCAGGACAGGGAACTCTCTCCTAACTCAAGCTTGGGGCTCTCGGGCCGGCTTCCTGTTGGCCCTGTGTGCTGCGAGTTTAGATGAATACTCCAGAAGTAATTCAAGTCATGGGAAGGCATGATTTCAGCGTAAATTTATTTTTATTTAACTTAATTTTATCCTTTCCTGCTTTAGGGGGAAAATATATATGTATTTCTCTGTGTGTGCGTGATTAGAAACGTCCTAGAGAAAAAAAAAAAATCCAAAACCTGTATTCCCTGTTCTCACCGCCAATCCTGCTTGAGGGTTGAGACAAGGCAAAAAAAAAAAAAAACCTAAAACCAAACCCTGACATTCACCCTCCGGCCAGCAGGGGGAGGCGGACCGAGCGCCTTGACGGCTCCGGCAGCTTTCTTCCCCACGTCGCCGGCGTCTTCGCGGCGCTACATACTGCGCATGCGCACGACACTCCGGTCTTTTTACCCCTAGCGCCGCCGGGCCCGCAGGTCTGCGTGGAGCCGCGATTGCGGGTTTCTGCTCCGCACCATGGTGAGTGGGCATCGGGGGCTCAGGGCGGCGCCTGCACGGGGCCGGGGCCCCTGCTCTCGCCGATGCCCGCGCGGGGCCCGTCCCTTGCGGCGCGGGCGCAGATGGCACTCGATTCTCGGCTGTGCGGCCGCCGCTCCTAGCGTGGCCTTCATGGCTGCCGGGGGGAGGGGCTGCGGCGTTGGGTGCCCGGGACGCGGCTTGCTGGTGCGGGCGCCCCGGTCGACCCCGGCCGCCTCTCGGGGCGTCCCGAGGGCTGCAGGGCGAAAGCCCGACCCGGCCCGGGGAAGTGGCCTTTAAACCGGGATTGTCAGCGGAGGCTGGGCGCCGTGGCACTCCTGATCCCGGAAGGGAACACGCGTCATTTGGGATTTGGCGGCTCTTAACCCCTTCCTAGCTACTGCCTGGTCCTCGTTTTCGGTGTGTTTGCAGAAATCGGACTTGGGAGGTGGACTGAGGGTGTAGGTAGCGTTGCCCAGTGCGAGTGACCGCGGAGTGTACGCCGTCCCGGAGCACCGAGGCACTCAGTTGAGGTCTTCACCAAACGCAGGGAGGAAGTGATAATTGTGAGGTTAAATTCTGGAGGTGAGGTGCCCGGTTTTCAGCACAGATTGCTGTCCAGGGTGATGCTTCCCAGGTTGGCACAGGGATCAGTTGGTACCGGTTCACGAGGAAGCAAGCAAAGGAGTTGAAAGGGTGTTTAAAGAGAATACGAAAATGAGTTTATACCTGCTTAGTAGAAGTAGGATCCCGCAGCTGTGGAGGGCTGAGTCTCGGGCCTTGCCTTTGCATCCACCTTTACAGCTTTTCTGATGCTTGGTTATGTGTTTGCACGATCTCAGCCTGTGGGTTGGGGTCGCATACTGGATATTTACATTACTATTCCTAACAGCAAAATTACAGTTATGAATTAGCGTGAGGAACCGTGTTAAAGGGTCATGGCATTAGGAAGGCTGAGAGCCACTGCTCCAGAGTGGTTGTAGATTCCAGTCTGGAATCATGCTACAAGTTGACAGTTGTATTAATTTGCTTTTGAATGTTATTGTTACACGGTTAACTCAGGTCAGAAGTACAGACTAAAGCAAAGTGATTGGAGTCTATTAACTTAGCACTCAGGAGCTTATCAAATTCTAGGTCGTCTTGGGCTACATAGTGACAGCCTGCTTGAAAAATAACATTGAAACATTTAGTAGAACACTGATGACCTTTTTTTTTTTTCCCTTTAAAGGGGTTTGTGAAAGTTGTCAAGAACAAGGCCTACTTCAAGAGATACCAAGTGAGATTTAGAAGGCGGCGAGGTATGAATGAGCAGCTTTTCTCCTGGTCTTGTTTCTGAATCAGCTTTGTGGTGGAATATCTGTCTTAAATTGTTTTTGTTCTTGCAGAGGGTAAAACCGACTACTATGCTCGGAAACGATTAGTGATCCAAGACAAAAATAAGTACAACACACCCAAATACAGGATGATAGTTCGTGTAACTAACAGAGACATCATCTGCCAGGTGAGTTTGAGCATTGTGTGATCAGACTCTACAACTCTATTTAGTCTCTGTGATAGAGAAGGTTTTCTTGGAGTTAGGTTTAAAGCTGAGGCATCAAAATTGCTATTTGGCTGGGCGGTGGCCACACTCCCTTTAATCCCAGCAGGCAGATCTCTGAGTTCAGAGGCCAGCCTGGTCTACAAGAGCTAGTTCCAGAACAGGCACCAAAGCTACAGAGAAATACTTTCTCAAAAAAAAAAAATGTTGCTATTTTTGGGCAGGTTTGGAAATCCTGACCCAGTTTTAATTGAGTTTGGGAGAAAGGCTGGGGAAGCAGGTTTGCATGTGATCTGCAATTACTCCTGCGGAGTTTGTCATACACAAGCTCCTGGCTCTTACTCTGTGCCACTTGACTCATTAAAGAAGCTGGTAATCCTTTCGAAGTAGGAAGGCCCACTTTTTTATTACTATTATTTAATGACCACTGGTGTTTTTCCTGCGTGAGGATGTTGGGTGCCCTGGAACTAGAGTTACAGACAGTTGTGAGATACCATGTGGGTGCTGGGAATTGTGCCTGGCTCTGCCAGAGCAGCGGGGCCACTGAGCCGTCTCCAGCCCCCATTGTTTTTTTTTTTAATATTTGTTTATTTATTATGTATACAATATTCTGTGTGTATGCCTGCAAGCCAGAAGAGGGCACCAGACCTCGTTCCAGATGGTTGTGAGCCACCATGTGGTTGCTGGGAATTGAACTCAGGAAGAGTTCTGGAAGAGCAGTCAGTGCTCTTAACCTCTGAGCCATCTCTCCAGCCCCCTCCAGCCCCCATTGTTAAAGGCGATGCTGACGAGCAGGATCACCACCTGGCTCTACATTAAGGTCCTGGACTGAAAAGCCAGCTTGTTCTTTCTGTTTGAAATGGGTTTTAAAATGTACAAAAAATATGCGGAAGCCCTCCAAGAAATGGCAGTTCCTGTATTCAGAACTTGCACGTTAGTTCTGGGTAGCTGAAATTTGCTGGCTGGGTGCACTTGCTTTCTATGCAAATTTATTGACTGCGAAGGGAGGGTTGTCTATGTTCTGATAACTGAGCACCACCTACCTAAGGCTTAGTTGAATTTAGCCTAAAGGATATTTTAAGAGTTGGGGGGGGTTGTTTGTTTTTTACTTGATTTTTGGGGTTGGGAGATTTGAGACAGAATATGTGTCTCCTTGGCTGTTCTGGGACTCACTTTGTAGACCAGGCTGGCCTGAACTCACAGAGATCTACCTACCTCTGCCTCCAATGCATTTGGCACCACAGCCCTGACTTTTATTTACTTATTTTTTGTAATTGTAACTAAGTTCTAATGTGTAGTATGTGTTTTAGCCATACTGTGTTTTTTGCTAAATTTCTGTGTAGTTCTAAAGTGGTAACTTCTAGATGTGGGTGAGGGTGTCCACATACACATAGATGTTCATAGATGTCTCTTCTCCCTCCCTCGTTTTGTTAAAAGGACTTAGGTGGGACTGGTACTGGAACAACAAATACTAACCTGTTTTTTTCTCCCTGCAGATTGCCTATGCCCGTATAGAGGGGGACATGATAGTCTGCGCCGCCTACGCACACGAGCTGCCGAAATATGGAGTGAAAGTTGGCCTGACAAACTATGCTGCCGCCTATTGTACCGGCCTGCTGCTGGCCCGCAGGGTGTGTCACCTGTGACTTCTGGATCTGTCTAGATCAGCGCTGTCTGATAGTTTTCTTCAGTGGTGGGGTCTGCGGTTTGCTATCCATTGGGTGTAGTTTGAGTATTTCAGATTGTTTAAAGCCTCCGAGAGCTGATGTTATGTGTTTATTTATTTGTGTGTATTAGTGGGGCACACTCCTACCACAGCACACTGGCGGTCAGAGGACACCTGCATGGGCTGGTTCTCTTCTAACCGTGTGTTCCAGGGGTGGGCAGCAAAGTATCTTTACCCAGTGAGCTGTCTCCCAGCCCAGAGCTTAGCTTTTAATCTTGAATTTGAAAAGTCACTTTGAGAATGGCTAGTTGGCCAGCAAAGACCCAGCTACCTAGAGGTGTGTGAATCTTCTACCAGCCTGCATTTAAAATGTAGGCCAGGAGTGTTCTGCTTAGATCCTTAGAATCTGATTTGATGAGATATCTATCACAGGTAGTTTATTTAGACATTAAGATTTAAGAAAATATCCTCCCCTCTTTGGAGGGTGGACGTTAATATGCTTTTTTTTTTCGCTTTTCTACGTGATTGACAGGGTCTACTAGTAGGAGGTGGAAATAGGAAAATCTGCCTTATTTTTGTGCTCTCAATTTTGACTGTTTTGCAGTGTAGTCGGCAAGCAATGTGTCAATGTTGACCCCGTCATCCTGGGTTGCTAAAATATACTTTTGTAGGGGGAAGGTTGCTATCTATGATAGGTAAAAACATCTTAGTGAGGTCTTGGCTTATGGTGAAGCCGTAGCCAGATAACGTACCGGCAGAGGAGTAGCCCAAATTAAGATGTTACACGGCAGAGCTGCAGACAGTTGTTCCTTTCAGCCTGGGATCCTACCTAAAATCTAATAAAACTACATCCGAAGATGTTGAAATTGTAGCCAAATACGACTGAAGAAATACAAAAATCACACAAGTAAATGTAAGGATCAAATTGTTCCATTGTTAGATGAAATACATTTAGGGTGGTTTGAGTGCATTGAGATGGGTTTTTATGTTGCCTTCTCTGTTCGTAGCTTCTCAATAGGTTTGGTATGGACAAGATCTATGAAGGCCAAGTGGAGGTGACTGGAGATGAATACAATGTGGAAAGCATCGATGGTCAGCCTGGGGCCTTCACTTGCTATTTGGATGCTGGTCTTGCCCGAACTACAACTGGCAATAAAGTTTTCGGGGCCCTGAAGGGAGCTGTGGATGGAGGCTTGTCTATTCCTCATAGGTAATAAATCGTATTAGAGGTTTCTGCCTCGACTCCAGTATTTCCTGTTAATGATTGGGCGGGGACAATCATTCTGTTCCTGCTGGATGTTAGATAACTGCACAGGAAGGGACTGTAACCTGCATTAGAAAAGAGGAGACAAGGTCTCACTCTCTAGCCCAAGCTACTCTGGAACTTGAGGTGATAATCTTCTGCCTCTGCTTCCTGAGTGTTGGCATTAAAGGCTTGTGTCACCACTGCCTAGCCCTGTGCATTTTCTTTTTCTGGTCAGAGTAAAAGTTGGTTTATTGAGTTGGGGGAGAAATGTGGCTTTTAGAATATACATTTAGAAACAAAGCCTCCAGCCATTAAGATTGCTGGGCATTCTTGGAAATTAAGTAGATTAACTTGTAGTTTCTTGAAGTTGGTGTGATTTTTGTCAAGTAGATGACTTATTGGCTTATAAATTGCTCCTTGAATATCTTCATTGTGACTTTAGGCAAATCACTAATTCCTCTTATCCTAGGTACTGAGAAATAAAAGGATTTGAGGGATGAGTTTTGGGGCTGCTTCCTGTGCCAGTGGGCGGGGAAACATGTCTAGAAAATACTGGTGACTGTTCAAAAGCCCAGCAAGGCAGGTGGATCTCTGAGTTGGAGGCCAGACTGGTCTGCAGAGCTAGTGCCAGGACAGGCTCCAAAGCTACACACAGAAACCTTGTCAAAATCGAAAGAATCAAAAAAGTGCTGATCTGGCTATGTAAATGCTTGGGAGACAGAGAATGGCTAGAGACTACCCTGAAGATGAAAAGCAAATTTGTTTATGGAGTCTTTATCTTGTGGAATTCAGAGATGAGCTGCTAGTGATGACATCCTGCTAACTGAGCAGTTAGTAGTTGGTCCTTTGATTGCATATGATGCAATAATTGTTTCAAGACGGGACTGATGGCAGCTCTTGAAGTGAATTCCTGGGAATGTAGTAGTTTCTTGTGTGTACACTAAAACATGAAAATTTCATTTTAGTACCAAACGATTCCCTGGTTATGATTCTGAAAGCAAGGAGTTCAACGCAGAGGTACATCGTAAGCACATCATGGGTCAGAATGTTGCAGACTACATGCGCTACCTAATGGAGGAAGATGAAGATGCTTACAAGAAACAGTTCTCTCAGTACATAAAGAACAACGTTACTCCAGACATGGTAAAAATTTACCTGAACATGCCTGTTCACTTGAGCAAATGCTTGTTTCAGTGGGTAGTAATCTTAACTGAGGTTTGTTTCAGTTGCAGAAAGGAAGGTTGCATGTTTCTCTGGGTGGATAGATAGGCTCCTGGGCTGCTACTGCCTTAAGTAGAGTTAGCATTGGGTGGGAAGGTAGGTACTTTATGTGAGTGGGCTTCCAGGATCTCCAGTCTTGGGTGCAAACACAGTAGCCGGAGTGGTTCCAGCACTGCTTGCCTCATCTCGCTGGTCAGATTTTCAGTGCAGTTGTGCAAACTCGATCACTAGCTCTGCATAATGTGGCAGCGGCTAAGGGAACCAGGTTTGCTAGAGCAATTGTGGTGACAGCAATGCACCGACCTCGGATGCCCTGAGGGCCCATTCTGTCCCAGAACAGGTCTGCTGTTTCTCATTATTCATTCTTTAGTTTGTCTTACCAGGCTTCACTTTCTCCTGAACATAACCAGGGAAGTTGATATTCAACCAGGATTGTCTTTGAACTTAAGATACTCCTGCTTCTACCTCCCAAACCCTACCCTAGTATTGGAGTTAAAGGCATGTAGTGCCATGCCCTACTGTGACTAACGTTTTGATTTTTGGATGGAATGAAAAAATGTATTTTAGAGTTTATTAATCCTGGGGAGCTGTACAGGTTGTTTGCAAAAGCAGCGGGTCAGAGGAGGTATTGTGTTTGCAAGAGTGAATTTGGTATTAGAAATCTAGGATGATGCAGATTAACTCACTGGAATAAGACACAGGGGCATCCGTGGCCAACCTGGTCTCCAGAGCTAGTTCCTGTCTCGAAAACAAAAAGAAAAATTGTGTGTGTGTGTGTGTGTATTATAGAGAGCACATCACACCATTACTAAGCTATTGTAACTGTAAAGTATGGGTTGGGAAGCACCATTTTCTGTGGTCGTATGCTTTGGATGTCATTTGAAACTTAAATTCACAGCTTGAGCTTTTAAGACGGTGGTTGTGCTTCTGCAGGCTTTTTCTGGGTCTTGTATTGACCTACTTATGTTGTGTTTGCTCAAAACATCACATTCCTGGGCTTTAGGTGCATTTTTTTAAAAGATTATGTTATACATATATATATATCGTGCGTTACCTGGTTATGCCTGCATAACCACGAACATCAGATCCCATTGTAGTTGGTTGTGAACCATCACGTGGTTGCTTAGAATTGAGTTTAGGATTTCTGAGCCATCTCTCCAGCTCCGAGATGCATATTTCTTAGTAGCTTCCTGTGTTCATGCTACAGTGCTTTTTGGCTAATATTTTTTATTTTGTGGTATTCAGGATTAAACCCAGGGGTTTGTAGGGCAAAACATACATGCTCAACCACTGAGCTTCTATCCCAGGCTTTTTTTTGTTTTGTTTTTCTATGACAGGGTTTCTCTGTGTGGCTCTTGGAGCCTTTCCTAACACTCCAGAGACCAGGTTGGCCTTGAACTCCCAGAAATCTGCCTGGCTCTGCCTCAAGTGCTGGGATTAAAGGCCACCAGTGCTAACTCTGGTAGTTCATTTTATCTGCAGCATTCTCTTCCTGTGTTCTTGTATTATTCTCTGCAGACATGATTCACCTAAATGACCCCCTCATCTACATATGGGAAGCTGTGTTCTCTGTTGGGAAGAACCAGGTTGTTTACGTTGTTCTGGCAGACTTTCTAGCTATGGTGGACTGTGAAGGAGAGGGGGGCTTATTTTCTGAGATGGAATCTCAGCATATAAGGTACTGGGATTACAGGCCTAGGCTACCACATTCAGCCAAGAAATTTTTTTTGTGGTGGTTGTTTGGTTTTGTTTTGTTTTTTTTTTAAGACAGGGTTTCTCTATAGCCCTGGCTGTCCTGAAACTCGCTCTGTAGACCAGGCTGGCCTCACAGAGATCCGCCTGCCTCTGCGTCTTGAGTGGTAGGATTAAAGGTGTGCACCTCCACCTGGCTTTTGAACACCCCTTCCTAAAAAGGGGCTGGAGTTAATACTACACATTCAGGATTACAACCTTGAGTTTGTTTGTTTGTTTGTTTTTTGACTGGGAGGGGGTTGAGACAGGGTTTCTCTGCTTTGGAGGAGCTTTATTTTTTTTAAACAAGTTTAGAATCAAGTTTCCAGCAACAAAATTTAATCAAATAGTTAAGGTCTGAGGTTCTAGAGACTGTACTAACTACCACATAAGAATAAATGGCAGAGTATGTCTTCAGTGCTGGGAATTGCTTTAAAAAGCTTGTCATGTAAAAGTAGATTATAAACCTGGAATATATGAGATAAAAGAAACTGGTTTCTAGATTTGGTGGGGCCTCCTTTCCCCTTTCTGTGTCCTTTCACTGGCTCAGTTGTCAGTGGACCTTCCTTACCCCCGTATAGTTCCCATCTTAGGCTCTTGGTCTGGGTGTGTGCCTTACCTTGACAGAATGCAGGTCAGGCAGTAGATTGCGGGTAAGGGTTTATTTCTGTAAAGATAAGTTTGTTGTAGACTGGGCATGGCTGCCTCTCAACATCAGTAGACACTGAGAACGCTGTGAGGAAGACGTAGGGTACACTTTGGTGTTTAAGCAGGAAACATCTGCTTAGTTCTCTAGAGAGCTGAGATTGAGCAGGATTGAAGTGCTGTCCCTCACTAATAGGGCGTCTGAAGAGAAGGCAAATACTGTTTGCTTTGCTTTGTTCCAGATGGAGGAGATGTATAAGAAAGCCCATGCTGCTATACGAGAGAATCCAGTCTATGAAAAGAAGCCCAAGAGAGAAGTGAAGAAGAAGAGGTTTGTGTTCTACTGTTCTCTAGTAATAAGGTTTCATCTCGCTGCTCAGATTTTCAGTGCAGTTGTGCAAACTCGATCACTAGCTCTGCATAATGTGGCAGCGGCTAAGGGAACCAGGTTTGCTAGAGCAATTGTGGTGACAGCAATGCACCGACCTCAGACGGCTACTGAGGTGCCCATTCTGTCCCAGAACAACAGTCTGCCTCCTAATCTTGAATAGTAGGCTGAGGATGGCAATGAGAATCTAGCCATTGCAGCTAAGTATATGCTAAAACTTGAGGTGGGTGTGGTGGCACAGTTTGTGATCTCAGCACTCAAGAGGTTGAGGCGTGAGGATTGCCATGAGTACAGTCACCTAAAGGAGAGAGAGATTGATTGGCATATCTATGAAAATGAGGTTTTCAACCTCCATCCAGCTACAAAGTCTGCTGCTTTTCAGCTGAACTTGGGGGCTATATTCCTGCCTTTCTTATTTTTTACTTTGTCCTGTAGGTGGAACCGTCCCAAAATGTCTCTTGCCCAGAAGAAAGATCGGGTTGCTCAAAAGAAGGCAAGCTTCCTCAGAGCTCAGGAGCGGGCTGCTGACAGCTAAAGCAATTTTCTATGAAGAGTTTTTCATAAAGATAATAAACTTATTGACCAAGCAGCCATTTCTGTGTTAGCTAAGCTGTTATTATGAAACTGGGGGATAGCGTGAAGTCATGAAACCAAAGGCGTGGGACTCAGATCCACTGCCTCTGCTGGGATGGAGGGCAAGCATATCCATATCGCTGGCAATTTCCCCACCTCAACAAAACAAGCTAGTTACTTTTCCAGACAAGCCATCTTACATGGATTCCAGCGGAGCTCTTGGGTTTCTAGTCTTCCTGGAAGGAATCGCTATCCTTTAGTGTGTCAAATTTGGTAAGCTACAGACCCACGATCATTGGGACATAGTTCTTCCAATGAGAAGAAAATATCTCAGAGTCAATCTTGAAAGCAAACCAGTGTGAATCCATGGCTGGAAGATTTCAGAATGACAAGTCCAGATTTTAACTGAACAAAAAAGGGTTGTGGGTTTTTCTATGCTTAGTTTTTATTTATTGGTTTGTTGGTTGGTTGGTTTTTCAAGGCAGGGTTTCTCTGTATCAGTTCTGACTGTCCTGGAACTCACATTTTAGTCCAGGCTGGCCTCTGTTCTGGGGATTAAAGGCGTGCACCACCAGTGCCTGGCCTTAAGTTTTATGCAGATCTTGAAAGGTATGTGCCAAACTTGAATATACATAGGAAGATAACTTAAAAGGGTCCAGTATTAAATCCTGAATTTACAAGGTTTACATGGGAAAAAACCAGGTGATACATTTATGCCTCCTAAGAAGTAACTCTTGGTTCCACAAGAAGGAAAAATGGTCTTTGCTTTATGCTGTCAAAATAGCCTTGATTTGTCAGCTGAGGTGGTTCGGGATTTGCTTTATGGTACTGGGCCTCATGAACATGGTTACTTAAGTACATCCCCAGCATGAGGTGATATCTGTTGGCTGATGATTGCTAAGATGACCCCATCAGATCTTCAGGTTAATTCCAGTCAGGGGCAACGTCGTGTGAAGCTAAGAGTTGCTCCCAACTTTCTAAACTCCATGTGAAGTTAAAATGTGTAAGTATAATACAACAAACCAGTCTTTTAATAAAAGGAGTCATTTTAATTCACCTGTGTGGCATTTTTAATTTGAGTTAATGTGCAGACTTTTTTACCATGCTAAAACATTAGTAAATTCATATATAAATGTCCTTGTTTACACAGCAGCATCAATGCAAACAACGTGTCCAGCAGTGGGATTTGCCAACAGATCAACAGCGCACTCACTCTTTATGGAATGAGGCTTTTCACAGCATTAATTTCAGTCAAAATATTAACAGTGAATGTACTTACGAAAGGGCAGGGATGAGTTCTGAACATAGCTTGGCCCTACACCTGCCGTTATTATCAACACATTTCAGGTGATAACTTGCTTCATAGGCCCCGGGGACAGAAGCCATTCTTTTTAATGGCTTATATGTTCTTAAAATTATATGTAGATTCTCAATGATGACGATGCTATCCAAAAGGACTAAGAGTCATTTATGTAGGAAATTTTCTTCCACAATAATGTTTTTAGGTTATTTAATATCAAAGAATGTTCCATTTCCATTTGATTTGCTGTGACTTTGAGAGCGATACAAGAATAGAGCTGTTTTTCCAGTTCTTCCCGGATTTCACTCGGAGCACCATGCAGTAAGTAGTCCTTGAGCAGCTGACAGGCTTTTGCCAAGTTTGGCTGTATTACTTCTGCCGTGCATTTCATTGTGCTCTGGTCGCAGCTAGTTCTGCAGTCTGTACCGTACACACAGTCCAGGTCAGACTCGCAGTGGCGGTCCTTAATAAGTTCCTTTAGGTTGGTCTCTGGCACAATTTTTCTCATGTCCACCATCTTCAAGTCGTATTTCTCATTGTACCCTAGGTTCTGGGCACTAGTATCACACATGAGGAAGTTCCCATAGGGGCCATGGAAAACATCCTCCACAAATTCTAGAAGTCCTATGGCTATCTTGGCCTTTCTAGGCCAAGACGGCGTGAACAACTGATCCATGCTCCTTCTGAACCCAGACGGAATAAAAAGTTCAATGACCCATGGAAGACTTACTCCATAGAGAGAGGTATATTCAACACTTTCCATCACATAGAGGTCACCACAGAACCCCATTAGTTTGGGGGTGTGTTCTTTATCTTTAAGTATGACCATCAGAAGAAACTCATTCAGCTGGAGAAGGGCCCATGCTGACTTGGCTTCCCCTAAGGAGACCTGGCCATCTCTGTCTCCGTCAGCCACTGTCAGGATGAGGTTGACCAATTCAGAGAGGTTTCCTTGGTCACCTAATTTTGCCTGTCAAGATAAAGATTTGATGAGTTACAAAGAAGGAATAAAAGTTTGGAGGATCCTTAATTTAAGCTTGTGTATCTTAGCAAATAAATCTGAATATAAAAAAAATGCTGAAATGTTCTTAGCGCCAGACTAGAGTACCATGTGTGAGGGTCCTGAATTTAATCTCTAGTCCAAAACAAAACCAGAGGCCTCTCTGGAATAGAATCAGTCTGTAGGTCACGTCACCATGCTAGCAGTTATCCCAAACACCGAACATGATCATCATGTATGCTGTGTGTGTGTCTGGGCACACATGCAGCGTATGTACGGGATTGGTGTGGGGTGGAAGTTAGAGAGGTGGTGGAAATCAGTTCCCTCTTTGTACCCTGTGGGTTATGGAGATTGGGCTTGGCGGCAAGTGACCTCTGAGCCATTTCCTTAGAATAAGAAAGTAAATTACTTCTTGTTACTATTTTTTTGAAAATGAAACAAAAAAAAAAATAAGAAAAACCTAAACAGGTTTTCTTTCTTTTGAGATGGCCTGAACTGTAGGCCTGAACAGCTTCTCTTGTCTTTGCCTTCCAAACCCTGGGATTGTAAGCATTCACGAACATGGATTTAAATAATTTCAAATCCAATGTAATGGTGCACACCTATAATACTAGAAATAATACAGAAAGCTGAGGATTACAATTCAAAGCCTGTCTGGTTGGTCAATTTAGTCTGTTTCAAAGTAAATTTTTAAAAGGCTAAAAAGGAGTTGGGTGAAGCTGGAGCACACCTTTAATCCTGGCCTTTAGGAGGCAGAGGCAGGCAGACTCAGTGAGCTCGGGGCCAGCCTGGTTTACTACACAGAGAAACTCTCAAAAAACAAAAGATAAAAGGGAAGGGCTAGGGATATAGTTTAGTGGTCCTTGGCTCATTCCCCCATATAATGGGAATCCAGCTATTGAAACTACATTAATTTTATTTCACTTTTTTTTGTATCAGACTTATTATTTATGCTCATGGCCTCACATTGTAGGCCAGGCTGGCCTGGGACTTAACTATGTAGCCCAACTAAACTGGCCTCAAACTTGAGGCAACTTTCCCGCCTCACCTCAGTCTTCCAAGTAGCTGAATTCCAGGTATAAGATGCTGTGCCTGGCTCTTGTTATCAACTGAATGTCAAAATGTGCAGCAATCGAGTGCCCCTCAATTCTATTTATAGCTATTATAAATAATATAAAGGTTAACATCCATTTTTTCCCCTTTTATTGGGGTCATTTCTTCAGGACGGAGGCTTGAAAGGAAAGAATGCCAACAATACGGCGAGTTAAGACAGTGTCCTGTGGGTTCCTCTGTGTGAACCCAGCTTCACACTGCAGGTGCAGGACTAGACACACTCACCTTAAAGAGACTGTAGACCATTTCTTTGAATTTCTGCACAGTAGTTCCCCTGGTTGGTTTATCAAACAGCACTACTTCTTTTCTTGGCTCCAATTCAGTTCCAAAGTCAAGATGAAGAGCTTGTTCCATTTGACATTTCACAAGACCTGGTAGATTATCCCAAATTCCTAAATACATCTTTGTGAAAAAGAATGGCAAATTGCATTACGTATCATACGAGAGGAGACGGTACAAAGCGGACAGCTGCATATTTTCAGGGTCTCCTCCTCTACACAACACAAGCAAGCACTGAGCCACTGAACTAGATCAGTGACTTTATTTTTACCTTTTGAGATAGTGTCACTGTGTAGTCCAGGCTGGTCTCAAATCCTCTGGCCTCAATCCCCTGAATGCTATGCACGCACCAGCACACCCGCTCTGGATTTCATTTCAACACACGCACCAGTACACCCGCTCCTGACTTCATTTCTGAATGCAAATCTGAAGTATTCCCAAGGCTTTTTCCTTAAAAGACTTTTAAAAGATGAACACAATGCAGTTTGGCAGTGTTGGCGCACACCTTTAATCCCAGCACTCAGGAGGCAGAGGCAGGTGGATCTCTGTGAGTTCGAGCCCAGCCTGGTCTACAAGAGCTAGTTCCAGGACAGCCAGGAGAAACCCTGTCTCAAAAAATCAAAAATCAAATAAAAACAGTGCAGCTAAGATTTAGAATCTCTCTAAGCTGTTCAGGCTGTTGGTATGTATCAAATTAACATTATATAGTATTTACTACATTATGCAAGGCTAAACAGTGTGTTAAATGCAAAAATGGTTATTAAGCTTGGAGTAAAGTCACCTGCAAAAGAAACTAGAAGAGGATGTGAGGAACAAGGAGTGTGCGCCGAGGGTATCACAGGAAGCACAAGAGTCTTCAGCGACTCCCAGGGTTGAGCCTGCTGGAGCTCTTAGGAGCCTGAACGCCACATTCAGGAGCTGTGGGCCTTAACTCTGATCATGTCCAGTCTCATCTTTCTGTCCCATTTCTCCATTTGGGATGGGAATTATTTTTTTGTTATTTTTTTGTTGTTTTATTTTCCTTTCTAAGATGGGGATTTTTGTTATAGATTTTCGTTCATGGGTTTTGTGAATCAAGCTGGCCTTAAACTCTGCCTTTGCCTCCCTCGTGCTGGGATTGCAGCTGTGTGCCACAACACCTGAACTTAGTTTGTTTTCTGAGACAGGGCTTCTCTGTTCTGTAGCTCTGGCTGTCCTGGAACCTGCTACACAGACTAGGCTGACCTTGGACTCACAGAATTAAAGGTGTGTTTCAACACACACCCCTGGAAGTTGAACTTTGTTTTAACAGAAGGCCCCTGAATTTTCCTTCCCTAAAGCAGCTGAGGCCTTGGGACTCTGGTTGTGGACTTCACTGTAAAGTAGACAGGAGCCTAGGAACAGTGGCCCTGGGGAGCTCAGGCTGTGCCTACCCCGGATTACCCCATCTTATAAGGCCTTACTCTGAGCCCCCACAGATTGCTGGCCACCACCATCCGCAGCACTCCAAGGGGCACAAACTGACGGATCGTGTTTTTCTGTGCCAATAAATAATGGCATATCAAAATATACCCAATCATATTCGGAACTCCAGACAGATTTCAGTTACACCAGGTGAAAGTCCTTCATTGGGGATTATAAAAAAAGCCAAACCTCAAGACTGAAGTCTGGCAGGCAGGCTAACTCATTACCCAGTCATTTGTCCTGAACCTCATCCAGGAAAACTGCAATAATCTTGTTTTTTCTTGATATTATTTTAATGATAAGTTCTTCTGCATCGTATTTATCAGCTTTTTGTGGTTTACTTGTGATTTAGTTCATTCTCCTATGCCTACAGTTTCATTCCTCTTGAAGTATGAGCTCAAATGTTATCTTTAAAAACTTTCCCTGAATACCAGCTTGATTTATGGTGCTGACCCATTCATTCATTTTTGAGACAAGAACTCATGAGTCCGAAGCTGGCCTCAAGCTGGCTATGTAGACAAAGGTTGAAAGACTAAATGCGGGGGCTGGAGAGATGGCTCAGAGGTTAAGAGCACTGATTGCTCTTCCAGAGGTCCTGAGTTCAATTCCCAGCAACCACATGGTGGCTCACAATCATCTATAATGAGATCTGGTGCCCTCTTCTGGCATACAAACATACCTGGAAGGAATGTTGTATACATAATAAATAAATAAATCTTAAAAAAAAAAAGAAAGACTAAATGCATTTGTAAGCCCCCTCAACCCTAAGACAGTTTTCTAAAACCTTACACTCACTCTCTCTTGGAAAAGGGACAGTCGCCCACACACACACATGCTGGGCTGCTTATCCTCCTTGTGAATAATCTCAAACATAACTCCATTCTGGGAATTGAGGCAAAGACAACCCACAGATGTTGACTTAGTTCCTGATGTATTGATTTAGTCGCTGAACCAAAGGTCAGGATGGACCACAGATGCTCTCCCTTATCACCTGACCACACAGCTATTCTCCTGCCCTGGAATAGACCAATCATTGCTAGTAACCCTTTGAATAAGCCAACAACCTACAGGTTCCCCCCTTGTGTCTGTGGCTTTTCACTTTAAAAGATGGGCTGTAACAGCTATTCATGTCCTTCATATCCTGAACCTGAAGGACCCTGTCATGACAGAATAAAAATCCTCTTGCTTTTGCATCAATTGCAGCTGTGAGTGGTGTCTGGAGCAACTCCTCCCTTGATGTTTGGACTTCTAGTCCAACAAGGTAACCTTAAACTTCTGGTCCGCCTGGCCCCACCCCTTGAGAGTTGAGAGTACAGGAATCTGCCGCGTCATGGAGAGAACCCAGGGCCTTGTGCAGGGTAGGCAACAGCTCTACCATCTGAGCCACACCCCCAGACGGTGCGTACCAGCTCCCAAGCACATCTGTCTCCACCTCCTTTGCTAATTCACCTTGTGCTTTTCCCAGATAGAAAGTACATTTATAATGATTTTATTATTTATTTGCTCATCTATGAGCTATGTGTCTCCCACCCTTCCGGGTAATGCCGGCTGCTTAAGGACAGCTGTCCATCACACAGCACTCCTCTAAGACGCTGGGGAAGGGATTCACAAGTCTCTGTTCCGCTGTGTCAGGGTCTTTTCAGGTAGTTCAGGCTGACACTAATCGTGCAGTGATCCTCCGTCTCAGTCCCTGAGTGCCTGGATTGTAGACACGCGCCACCATGCCTTCCTAAACAAATACCTACTGAAAACTGGACAGGAGCTTGCTATGTAGTCCTGTCTGACCTGGAATTTGCTATGTATACCAAGCTGGGTTTGAACTTGAAATCCTTCCTGATACGTGCACACCATGCTTAGCTTCAAGACTTTTTGTTTTGTTTTTCTGACAGGGTTTCTTGGTGTAGTGTTGGCTGTCCTGGAATTAGCTCTTGTAGATCAGGCAGACCTCAAAATCACAGAGACCCGCCTGCCTCTGCCTCCTGAGTGCTGGGATTAAAGGCTTGCACCACTAATGCCTGGTGCTTCAGAATTTTTTAATGATGCTTTTAGTTTAAGGGAATTTTGAGTTCACTAGCCAGGTACAGTGGCACACGACTGTAGAGACAGCCCTTAGGAGTTGGAGACAGACGGATTAAGAAAAGCTACAGCCACAGAGAGAGTCGGAGGCCAGTCTGAGCCACATGAGACTCTGTAGGAAAAACAGTAATTAATGATGATGTGATTGGACATACTGACATTCTGGAGTGCTTATTTCTGTCCATACCTGGTTGTTGGGCTTGGTGGACAAGCATTTTCCAAAGTACAGTGTTTCTGTGACACAGAGACTGTTGCACGCAGGTCCGTCAATAACTCCGGTCTTGTATTTGTCACACTGAAAACCAGGAGATAAAGAGGTAAATGTCCATAAGTAGGACTATCTGAAGGATCCGAGTAACTGAGAGATACGGTCTTTAAGAGGAAGTTCTCAAGCCAGAAGATGGTGTTGTATACCTTTAATCCCAGCATTCAGGAGGCAGAGGCAGGTAGATTTAGACAGACCTGCCCGGATTTGAATTTAAGCGTTGTTATTTACCAGCTCTGTGAGAAGCTAGCTATTGGAGCATACACAGAATTTTGGAAGCGTTTTTTTCCCACTCAACATGGTCTGAAGTAGTATGGTTTCTACTACCATCCAAGAAGAGAAGAACTATATTTTCAAAAACTTCATCACAGCTACCTGGGCTACAAGGTTGACCTCTAGGCCAACCTGGACGAGAATGAGACCCTACTTTCAAAAGGGGGAGCAGGAAGAAGAAAAGGAGAGAAGGAGGGAAAAGGAGAGGAGGAGGGATGAGGAAGACATCTGAAAGGGTATTTCAATGCATAATTTGGGTTGAGGTAGAATTAAAAATGAAAATGCAGAATATTCAGAGTGGAAAAACAAAACTTGTAGGATACAACTAGCATATCTCTTAGAGGGGGATTTACAGCCTTAAATGCAAGGCTGAAAAAACACGAAACTACACTGAGTCATTAAAGAGGCTCAAACTTGAGGTTTACACTAAGTTAGGCCTAAAGAGCTCACAAAGCCCTAGCACTAATGGGAACAGAGCAACAGGTGCAGGAAAACCCAGCAATATCCAGAGCTCCGTCTTTAGAAACTTAAAACAGAAGCCTCAGCAAACCTGACCATGAACACAGGAGAGGAGACAACAACAAACATTAACAGGGAAGCGCTGGGTAGTGGTTGGGAAAAATACAATGACTTTATGGCAATATATTTGAAATGAACAAGTTTTTAGAAAAATATAAATAACAAAAATAATGCCAGAAGATGCAGCAAAGTTGAACAAAATTAATAAACCATTCGAAAATTTTTGTCCTAGACAGGTTTCACACTAACCCAGGCTGAGCTGGAACTCAGTAAGTACCTAGGCTTGAACATGTGGCAATCCTCCCGCACTGGCCTCCCAAGTCTAGGACTATGGCCATGAGCAACCTGGCTACACGTGAATATTTTAAATAATGAAATCAGAACTGGTGGGGGAAAGGGAATTGCTGGAGGAGGAAGCATGAGGAAGAAATGAGGGGAAAGAATTAGCACACTGTACAATACCTATGTATGAAGAAGCTATTACTTTGTATGCTACCTAGCCACATAGACTAGGTAGAGTTCACATGTTTGAATTCTTAGTCCCCAGATAGTAGACCTGTTTGGGGAGGATTTGGGGGAAGTGCGTCATCTCAAAAGCCCATGCCATTTCCAGTTCCTGGAGGACAGGCTGTAATGTTCAGCTACTGCTCCAGCCCTATGCCTGCTTTCCTGATGCCATTCTTCCAAGGAAGTCATAACTCATCCTCTGAAACCATACGCCCCAGTAACTCTTCTATAAATTGCCTTGGTCATGTGATAAGTGCTCCTTGTCACAGCAATAAAAAGGTAACTTGGGAGGAAGAGGCAGGCGGATCTCTGTGAGTTTGAGGCCAGCCTGGTCTACAAATAGGGTTCCAGGACAGCCAGGGCTGTTACACAAAGAAACCCTATCTTGAAAAACAAAACAACAAAAAAGACAAAGAAACTTCCCTAAGAAGTTAATGAAAAAAGCAAGACACACACACAGTTCTGAACCAATATAGTGAAGTATTTGCCCAGCATATATGAGGGTTCATTTCCAACACTGCATACCCAACAACAACTGAATCAGTAACCAAAATCTTTTGCTCCAAAGAAAAAGGGTCTAGATCTAGAGGTCCTCTGAACACCGCCACGGAGCTCTGTTTGCAGACATAGAACCTGGGCCCAGTCAGCCTCCAGGGCGGTGCTTAGAACCAGCTGGTGAAGCGCTGGACTGACAAGCTCGACTGGACTAGCAGAGCAGGTTTAAGGTTGACTCAGCAGACACCACTCCTAGAGTCCCCACAGAAGGTCTCTGGTCCCCTCCCTCCCTCCCTCCCTCCCTCCCTCTCTCCCTCCCTCCCTCCCCATAAGCCAGCTAAGATGGAGCCACAACTCCCATGTTGTTTTTTCAGGACTTTGTGCAATGCCTGACACATCATCAAAAAGAGGTAGAAGTACCTGCCAACCGGGAGCTGAGGGAACATGCCAGGCTCTCACCTAGGTGTAGTATTCTCTATCATAAAGAACCTCTGGGGCAGCACTGACAGCTGCCTTCTTCAGCTGTCCTGACCTTCAATTCTCCAATCCCAAGATCACTCTGTTTAAAAGAACAGCCCCTTCTGAACACTTCCCTTTCCGAATGAGTAACTGCCGCCTGCTCCTGGGCCTGTATCCTTCCCCATTTCTAACACCATCTGCAGGCTGGCTATCGTGTGTACTGGAACATAAGGTGACTTAAAGGCACAGGCCACCGCGGGCATCTCTGAAGTGGCCTGTATCCTTCCCCAGGTCTAACACCATCTGCAGGCTGGCTATCGTGTGTACTGGAACATAAGGTGACTTAAAGGCACAGGCCACCACGGGCATCTCTGAAGTGGCTCCGCCCATGTGCCCCACAAACAATGTAAAGAACACAGTGGTTCTGACTGGGAGTCAAAGGGATGGGTATGCACCTGAAGTACCAGGTGTTCACTGAGGGCAATAGGATTGTATTCCCTTTTTAAAAAATTAGTATGAAAAATGTGTTACTTTCCCATAATATCTAAGTTCCTTTTTGTTTTCTTCTTACAAAGTCTCTTATTGGTAAACCACTAAGCAGCAACCAGTCCGGAATACAGCTATAAAAATCAGATTGGCTGTGAGCAAAGGCCTCAACCCAGTCCTGCATCACAGAGGCAGTCACACAACAGGCTCTTCAGCTTGCGGTTTTCCTATCACAGATCAAAGGCAACCGTACCACACACATGTGTGAAAAAGGCAGCTGGCTTCATAAAACTACAACCATTCCAAGTAATGTCTACAAAAGTGTTCATCTGTGCATCAAAATAACCAGTAATTATTAAGTAATTTTTTAAAAATTAAAATAAAAAAATTAAAAGACTTACTACTACTACTCTAATAAACAGCACCTTTTGCCTTTGCTTGCACATACCTCACAGTATCAGAAGAGGGCACTATTTACCTTTCTTTTTACAAAACCCACTTGCCCTAACAGAATCCTGCCCCAAAATACAGACTGGACCACAAGGGGGCAGTAACAACAAGCAATGTATATAGTACTTGGCTTTTAAATATTTTCAAAAATCCATGATCTAAAAATGTATTTCAAATGCCACTTTCAGATAGCTGCTTTTCCTTAACAAGACTAAAAACAGGCACACAGAGACACATACGTCCAGAGACAGACACCAAGACACACACACGTATATAGACAGATACAGGCGTGCATATAGATACAGGTCCACAAATACAGACACACAGATACCCACACACATACACACAAAGAGATACAGATACAGACACACAGATACCCACACACATACACACAGAGAGATACAGACACAGACACACAGATACCCACACACATACACACAGAGAGATACAGATACAGACACACAGATACCCACACACATACACACAGAGAGATACAGATACAGACACACAGATACCCACACACATACACACAGAGAGATACAGATACAGACACACAGATACCCACACACATACACACAGAGAGATACAGATACAGACACACAGATACCCACACACATACACACAGAGAGATACAGATACAGACACACAGATACCCACACACATACACACAGAGAGATACAGATACAGACACACAGATATATACACACTGCAGAGAGACAATCACACAGGCAGTGTACAAATACAGATACGCACACACACAGAGCAGAGGCGCGCTTGTCACAATGCCTGAAAACAACATTTTCTCTGTTCCCCTCTCACGTTTGTCAGTCTTCACCATTTCAGCGCTTTGTCTTAAGCTTTTCCATCTCTTCCTCTACTAACTTCCTCTCACACTTTAAAGATGCCCAAGCCAGGCCAAGCTAAATAAAACTCTGTTAAGCATCACTGTCTAATCAAGAACATGGCTCCAATGGCCTCAGTCTATCTCATGATTATTGCTTTAAGTAACAGATCATTATCCACGGGAACTGAATCTCAAGAGAGACGGATTAGATTTGGAGTCCCTGGGACCACTTAGTGCCTCTGTTAGAAGGTGTGTTCCTCTAATACTCACCCAGGGCTACTGGCCAGGGGCGCTCCCCAACAACTACAGACAGGGTCGTGAACCCCCATCAGAGGAGCCAGTCAGAGGATGGAACCTTGTGGCCCTGAGAAACACACAGAGGTACTTCTCCCGCTCCAGCTAACGAAACAGGGCTTGACTAGGAAATCCTGCCTACAGAGCCCAATTATACAAGATTTCTCTATGGCTGAGCACCAAACAGGATTGGCTGAAATGATCTAGCAGTTAGGGGATTATAATTATGTATTAGTGGGGAGGGAGCATAACAGGAAAAGGAGAGACTCCTTCCGACCAGGGAGAGTGGTTGCTCTCATTTTCAGAAGTGGCTTCTCACCTTACAAACTCTGCAGGCTGACTTTGGTTTTCCTAGGGACCCTACTTAACTCCAGATGCTTTTTCTAGCTTTCAGAGCCCATTATCAAGCTCATAGTGGCTCAGCTAGAATTCCAGCACTTCAGAGGCTGAGGCAGCAGGGCCAAGGCCAGCCTGGGGTACATAGTGATTTCTAAGCCAGTCTGGGCTACAGAGAGATCCTGTCCCTCCTCAACCCACTTCACCCCCACCCCCCAAAAAAGGAGGAAAAATCTTTTACAGGTAACCAGGTCCTAGCCAAGTTCAAGGTATGGTGGCTTCTACATGGCTCTCGTTACTCCATGGCCTGTGCACATCAGCAGTGTTCTTAGGGAGGAAATGCTGGATAAGCCTGACTCACAGTCTGGGGAAGAAACACTCCATAGCTGTGGCCCAGATCCTTCTATTCTATAAGGCTCCGGGAGGTTTTGTTTTGAGACAGGTGTCACTACGCAGCCCTGATTGGCCTGGAACTCGCTACATAGACCGGGCTGGCCTTGAGCTCAGAGATCCACAGCCTCTGCCGCCCAAGAGGTACTACCTCCTCTATGAGCTTTTCTCTACCCTTCTACTTACAACGGTCTCTCTGCCCACGAGGTACTACCTCCTCTATGAGCTTTTCTCTACCCTTCTACTTACAACGGTCTCTCTGCCCAAGAGGTACTACCTCCTCTATGAGCTTTTCTCTACCCTTCTACTTACAACAGTCTCTCTGTTGGCAAAGTCTTCTTTCTTTAGATTTGCAACAAGGAGGGGCCAGGCCTGCTTGTTTGTTGATGTTTTTGTCCTGCCCGGTACCCCACAACTGTTTAGCCCCAAAGAAAATCACACATAGGTCTCCATAAATTATAAGCTGATTGGCCCATTAGCTCTAGCCCCTCACTGGCTAACTCTCACATCTTGATTAACACATTTTTCTGATCTGTGTTAGCCATGTGGCTCAGTACCTTTTTTCAGTGGAGCAGATCACATCCTGCTGCTTCGGTGGTCTAGGCGGGAGAGGTAGGAATCAATTTCCTCCTTCCCAGAATTCTCCTGTTCTCATTACATCATTTCTACTTTCTATCTGATTTTCCCGCCTATATTTCCTGCCTGGCCAATCAGCATTTATTTATAACATGATTGACAAATTACAGACAATTCTCCGGCACCACTCAGTTCTCTCAAGTGGCTGGGATATAAGTCTCCCCCAGACTCCTGTCTTAGAAATGAGGGCTAGAAGAACCATGAATCCAGCCAGGCTTTAATTAGGCACCCAAAGTCTGCCAAGGGATGGCATCACAGGTGAGTGCTACACGTTCATGAGGGGCTGGGGACTGACACAGGCTGGGCCAGAGCTCAACCAACTGAGCCACATCTACAGCCCCTTCCCTACAGATTTGGGACCTGACTAATCTGACGATCTTTTATAGTTGGTTTTGCTTCTCTGGCAGGACTCTGACAAAACATTTTATCATATATTTCCATGTTTGTTATATCTATCTTCTCATTCATACTCAAGGGCAGGCAGAAGAGAAAATAGTAAGTAATAATGGTAATATGGTCAAATGGAGTAGTATACGTTTTTAACCTCAGTGCTTGGGAGAGAGAGGAAGAGGACCTCTCTGAGTTTAACTATTCCACATAGTCAAACCCTATGCCAAAATAACTAATAACAATGATAATAATAGTGTATGTGAGACATGCTGTTAATATACGAATTCATTTTATCCTCACAGTCACCTGATACAGCCATTTTATGAAAGCTCAGTAACTTCCCTCTTACACAGTTCAAAAGGGCGACCGGACCTGAGCCCTAAGTCTCTTTTACTCCAAAACTCACACTACAATAGACACAACCCCTCACACAGAAGTGGGCAGTGGAAAAGACAGGCAGCCACACAGAGAACACACCAGGCGAACATGATGCTGTGGATAACCTCATCCCTATCCTAGACACCGCGGAAGGCGGTGCTCCAGCTTGGGCAGCATCAGCAACCTTTTAGGAAAATCTCACAATGCTATAGTTACAGAGATAACAAGTCTGAGGCTGCCTGCCTCAGACCAAACAAAAGCAAGGACCTCCTCTAGGAGATATACCACTCAGGGGTAGTGGGTGAGCTGGGTTAAAGAGGGGCACGGGGCAGAAATGTTCTTTTCACCTGTATGCACTGAAGGGGGCGGGGTCACAGCCCAGGGCCTTGTCTCTGGCCTGGGGTTCTCCCCAGTAGACAGACATGATACGGTAATCAAGAAGTTCCTGATCCTCAGTGAACCGTATCATCAATGCAAAGTACTTTAATATAAGTAGGTGGTGAAAGTAATAAGATTGCAGGGCTGAGCATCAGACGTGGTTGAAAAGGCGCTCTCACTGCGAGCCCCACCTTATGGAAGGTGGAAGGAGAGAACCCACTCCACACGCACACTGCGGCACACATGCACCCCACCTCACCATCACGTACACACGATAATCCTAAATATTTTACGTGTATGTGTTAGTGGCTGCAAGCATACGTATGAACTGTGTGGGTGCCTGGTGCACACGGAGGCCAGAAGAGAGCATGGGATCCCTGGAACTAGTGTTGCAGACACTTGTGGGTGCTGGGACCTGAACCTGGATCCGACTCATAAGCCCACGTGCAGCCTTCCTCATCAGACATCTGTCTCACTGGCCTTTCTCCTTAGGAGCCTTCTGTCCAACATTGCAGACAACTGCTCCTTCCCATCAGGTTGCCTTCTTCACCAGGAGGCTCTTCCCAGCACGGGAGGGTGGAGTACCATAGCCATTCCCTACGACACATTGTTACCTTGTCTCACTGTGTATGTGAGCTCCATCCCAGTTCATTCTGTGTTTTTGTCTTTTCACTATGTTTCTTACTGTGTAGACTTTTAAGATCTCACAACTGCATCCCTAGCACCCAGAATAACTATCAGAGAGCAAATATTCAATAAATACTTGTTGACCTTCTATAGCTGGGATTATGTATAAAATCTACATATAATCAATATATAATTTATAAAGCCATCTACCTATATTGTCTCTCTCTCTCTTTCTCCCTTTCTTATTTCTATAGCTCTGGCCTCAAGCTCACACACACTTGCCTCTGCCTCCCGAAGTGCTGGGGTTTAGGTGTGTGCCACCTGGAGGAAGGACACTTTTAAAAGACTGCTATAGGAGGAGGCTGGAGAAATGGCTCAGCAGTTAAGAGCACATATTGATCTTTCAGACTACGTGCGTTTGGCTCCCACATTCACACTACACAGCTAACAACTACTTAAAACTCCAGCTCTGGGACACCTGATGCCCTCCGGCCCTCTGCAGGCACTACACTCGTGTGCACACATCCACAGGTGTATACACACACACACACACACACATATACACACACATACACACACACACATATACACACATACACACATATACACACACACATATACACACACATACACACACACATACACACACACATACACACACACACATCCACAGGTGTATGCACACACACACACATACACACACAAACACACACATACACAAACACACACACAAACACACACATCCACAGGTGTATGCACACACACACCACATACATACACATATACACACACAAACACACACATACACAAACACACACACATCCACAGGTGTATGCACACACACAAACACACATACACACACAAACACACCCCCACAAACACACATACACACACGCTAAATGAATGCTATATGACAGTGATTACATATGCACATATCCACACGTGTATGCAAACAAACACACACACACTAAATGAATGCTATATGACAGTGATTACTTTGAAAATAAATATTTTAAAACAGAAAAAATAGAGGGAATCCTAAAAGCAATACCGCCAACACCCAGAGGGAAAAAGGTTACACTTGTGTTAGTAAACAGTGGCATTTGTGGGTCTTTAGGATCAGATGTGTCTCGTTCTGATCTTCCTCCACAAAGATGAGGCTGAGGATTTGGGATGAAATCTGTTCAAAGCTTACACAATGCTGCTGTCTTTTCCTGAGCATGTTTTTGTTGAGCATGGCTTTGAGATGATGCAACTTTTAATTTTACACCTAGAATTTAAAAACAGCAACCACATATGTTCTGGTTCAGCTCAGTCTACTTAAGTAAAAGAACAGCAGATGTAGTAACATACAAGAGAGATAATCCACTCGGACTCCATATCTCTAAACAAGAATGACTGGACTGAATAAGGTGTACACATTGCTGAAAATTTTGAAAAACTCCTTAGGCAAATATTACACAACTAAAACACTGGAGGACAAATCTAAAATGCATTATAAATCTAAAATTGCATTTTAAGGCAGTGAGGGGCTGGTTCAGATTTTTTCTACATGTATATTGTTAGAATTATAGTATCTGTATGAATGGTTTTCCTTTTCTTTACTTTCAACTTTTAAAACATTTAAAATATGTCTCTCAAATAATACAGTTAGATTCCCCACCCCACCCCTGAGATAGGGCTTCTCTGTGAAATAGTCCTGGCTGTCCTGGAACCCACTAAGTAGACCAGACTGGCCTTGAACTCACAGAGATCCGCCTGCCTCTACCTCCTGAGTGCTGGTCTTAAAGGCATGTGTCACCACCGCCCAGCTAAATTTGTTTTCTGTTTCTGCTCTGAGGCAGGGTCTCACTCTGTACCTTAGGCGTGTGTCACCACCGCCCGGCTAAATTTGTTTTCTGTTTCTGCTCTGAGGCAGGGTCTCACTCTGTACCTTAGGCATGTGTCACCACCGCCCGGCTAAATTTGTTTTCTGTTTCTGCTCTGAGGCAGGGTCTCACTCTGTACCTTAGGCATGTGTCACCACCTTCTGTTTCTGCTCTGAGGCAGGGTCTACTCTGTACCTTAGGCATGTGTCACCACCGCCCGGCTAAATTTGTTTTCTGTTTCTGCTCTGAGGCAGGGTCTCACTCTGTACCTTAGGCATGTGTCACCACCTTCTGTTTCTGCTCTGAGGCAGGGTCTACTCTGTACCTTAGGCATGTGTCACCACCGCCCAGCTAAATTTGTTTTCTGTTTCTGCTCTGAGGCAGGGTCTCACTCTGTACCTTAGGCATGTGTCACCACCTTCTGTTTCTGCTCTGAGGCAGGGTCTACTCTGTACCTTAGGCATGTGTCACCACCGCCCAGCTAAATTTGTTTTCTGTTTCTGCTCTGAGGCAGGGTCTCACTCTGTACCTTAGGCATGTGTCACCACCTTCTGTTTCTGCTCTGAGGCAGGGTCTACTCTGTACCTTAGGCTACCCTTGAATTTGTTACGTGGTCTACACTGATCCTTCTAAGTGCTGCATTCAGAGGCCAGGGCTCTTATACTGAACTTTAGATTTTGATTTTTAGAAGACATCTGACAAACTTTGTATGAAAATATCTGGTCCATTTACATTTAATGTAATTACCAACAGCAAATTTAAATATACTGCAGTTGATCCCACAGTGAGCCACACAAAACTTCAGGACTCGAGCAGTTAACTGGACAGCTGCAATAGTAGTAAGCTCTTTGTTCTAGGATCTGCTATCCGTTAGAGCGGGTCTTTGAACAGGCCACGCTTCTTTGTGAGGGTGGAACTCTATGCCCACAAACTGACCAGTAACAGGGCTCAAGAGCTGGATGGACATTTGCAAGGTCATCCCAGCTCCTGAGTTCCCTCTGCATGTGTGCCCATGTACAAGTGCATGCATGTGGACTCAGACCACTTCAAGTTTATTCCTCTAGCACCAAATGCAAAATAACAGCATTAAAATAAAGCTGTGAGAAAATCATGTACTTTAGGCTTCAAAGAATTTGTAAAACAACTATCCAGTTAAGCTGGCATCACATTCTGTCTCTAGGGCTTACAATCAAAGGGAAGTCAGGGTAAACAATAGTGAGGCGCTTCAGTGGTATTGCACAGTGGCAGGGTATGTGCCAACAGACGCCTTGTGTTTAATAAGGTGTGACCTCGGCCTCCATCTCTGAGGGCAGTCGCTCTAACATCACCAGATGGCGTGAACGGGCTCTCCTGGAATGGGGTTGGCAGGGTGCATTTCCTTCTAACCACATTAAAGATACTGAGATAAATATTCAGTAATGGTAGCTGTTTATTTCTGTTAATAACTTTGTTTCCAAATATGGTGAACAAAGAATACTTGACTCAGAGATTATACGTATTTGTGTGTTGCTGTGTGAATGCACGTTTGTGTGTGTGTGTGTGTGTGTGGCTATGCCTGCATGTGGGGACCTATCATTTCCTTCCTTTACTGATCTCATGGACTGGCTAAACTGGCTGGTCATCGAGCATCTGAGTCCTCCTGTCTCTGCTTCCCTGACTGAGGTTTTAGGCATGCATCCCTGTGTTCAGCTTTTTATGTTGGTGTCACGGATCCAAACTCAAGAACTTTATCTAGTGAGCCATCTCCCAGCCTGACAAGACTTATTTCACTATGATTACTTACTTTCATTTCTGCTCAAATATTGGCTCTGTAAGAGCAATACACTGTTCCTGTTGTATACATGTACAGATGTGTATCTGAGACGACTGGCCTGGGTAAAGTGACTTCCAATAATCACAGAGCCGCTAATGACTTATAACTACAAGAATCCTAAGAATTAGTCCTCCTCCTCCTCCTTTGTCTTCTCCTCTTCTTTTGAGATAGTTTCTCATCCTCATCATGTATCCGTCTTACACTGAACTTATGGTCTTCCTGCCTCAGTCTCCTTCAAGCTTAGCAGTCACAAGACATCATTACTAAAAATATAATTGTATGAAGGGGCCAGCAAGATGGCTCAGTGGGTAAAAGTGCTTGCCAAAAAGCTCTGATGATCTGAGTTCAATCCCAGATGCAGTAGCTCACACATGTTACCTCAGCACTCCTAAGGTAAGGGAGGAGAAGACAAGGGGAATCAGCTCACACATCTGTTACCTCAGCTCTCCTAAGGTAAGTGAGGAGGAGACAAGGGGAATCAGCTCACACATCTGTTACCTCAGCACTCCTAAGGTAAGTGAGGAGGAGACAAGGAGAATCAGCTCACATGTGTTACCTCAGCACTCCTAAGGTAAGTGAGGAGGAGACAAGGAGAATCAGCTCACATGTGTTACCTCAGCACTCCTAAGGTAAGTGAGGAGGAGACAAGGAGAATCAGCTCACATGTGTTACCTCAGCACTCCTAAGGTAAGTGAGGAGGAGACAAGGAGAATCAGCTCACACGTGTTACCTCAGCACTCCTAAGGTAAGTGAGGAGGAGACAAGGAGAATCAGCTCACACAGACAGCACAGCAGAGAGCGGTGGCAGAAACAGGAACACGGAGGAAGAAGAGAACTGAAAGCTGTCCTCTGACATTCAAAGCTGCACACTTGCACATACACGAGCACACACACACACACACACATGCATGTACACACACGCATGTGCACACACACGCATGCGCGCGCACACACACATGTTCTCTCATGTACACACAAACATGCACGTGCATGTACACACACATGTGCACACACACATGCGCACACACACATGTTCTCTCATGTACACACAAACATGCACGTGCATGCATACACACACACTCTAGATATTTTGCAGTTTTATGAGAAGGGTACGGTTTGGAGGTAAGCACCTGCTTGGATGCCTTAGGTCCTTGGTTTAAGCCTAAGTCACGTAAAAACAGAACAAAAAAATAAATATATGGTTCTGAAGTAAGTGTTTTGATATATATTGAAAGGTATTATAGAAAATGAGTTAACTTAGTCAAACCTCAAGTATTTAAAATAAGAGTGCTCCACAACCAGCAAATACTGCCATTAACCTTGAAGTGATAAAATGAAAATGGGTGTGGTGGCACACATCTTTAATTCCAGCCCTCGGGAGGCAGGGGGATGCACATCACTGTTGCACAAATTCTAATTCGTCTTAATAAATAAAAATCTGGAGTCAGGTATTAGGGATGACAGCTGAAAGATAAGAAAAGCATGCAGCCAGGCACCAGAGAGGCCTTTTCCCTCTACCAATGCTCAGACTGAAGGGGCGGTCGATTTTATCAGTTCAAGATTAATAGCAGTATCTGCTGGTTGTGGAGCACTCATCTTTTGAGTAATGGAGGTTTGACTAAGTTAACTCCTTATTTTCTATAATACCTTTCAATATATATCAAAACACTTATTTCAGAACCATATATTTATTGTTGTTCTGTTCTGTTTTTATGAGACTCTACTAATTCTCAGACTGCATCTGAGCTCCCGTCTC